>NW_020212008.1:323658-382209 GCF_003070985.1 Temnothorax curvispinosus | reverse complement strand
TCTCTCTCTCTCTCTCTCTCTCTCTCTCTCTCTCTCTCTCTCTCTCTTTCCCCCCCTCCCTCCCTCTCCCCTTCCTCCCTCCTCCCTCCTCCCTCCCTCTCCCTCTCTCTTTCTCTCTATCTATCTATAATATCTATCTATCTATCTATCTATCTTATCTTATCTATCTTTATCTTTATCTCTATATCTCTCGTCCGTTGGGTCGGCGATCAGATGTCCTACAACGATGGCGACACAGAGAATAATGAAGTTTTACGAAAGATAGCCGCGAGATATCTTGCGAATCTGACTGCATGGAAGTTAAATCCGATATATTGCGACACACCGATTTTGCAAGCGTGCGATCGACGTGTACGTAACAACTCTTCTGCTTGTATTTATAATTTCTGTTGAAGAACTTAGTCTATGTTTCAAAGTATGAAACTTTATTCTGAGTACCTCACAATACGCTTTTTGATGCGATATTTATACAATGATAAATACGAATCTTGTAATCGTTAGATAAACCGGACGTTATGCTTAAATTTTTTTATGCACTGCGTAGCTTACTCGATGCAGTTCAAATGCAACTACGGCGACAAAATCCACGCTCTTCTCTTTTCTCTTCTCTATATCCCTCATCGCTACACGGCCGTTCAATAATATCTCGCCCAATTTCACCCGATCTTTCGCGTGCTCTGCGAGTCTCGTGCATAAGCTACGGATGTGTTGCATCTTTGCTCCCTTCGTTCTCCTCATCCAACTTCTTCTTCTACTGCCGTGACTCTCTATGATCTTCGCCGCTGACGCTTCGGAGCACCAGCCAATCCGACATATCAATATTGGAATTGCATCTCAATGATGTAACTCCCGTTCCTCTGATCGCTCTGCCAAGTCCCCTTCTCCCAGCTGTCTTCCTTTTTTCCATTTTCCATTTCGCTCCGCGATATGCTCGATCTTCCTATATTTTCTTTGCACGAGCGTAGGTAGTTAAATGGGGAGCGTTAAAAACACGCTTGGGGGAAGAGAGAAAGAGACGAGAAGAACGGGGAAGAGTGGCAGAATTGAAAACGGAGAAATCGCGCCTGTCACTTTGCATTTTATCACGCTGCAGAATCTCGTTAGCCTTCAATAATATTTATCTGCCAGTCATAGCGATCGTTTGATGATGATGGCAGGAAACGTATTTATGCGCAGGATGCCCCCGTGTATCGCTCGTATCATCGCTAAAGTGCGGTGAGTGTGGCTACGATAGTTATAATTGTATGGAGAGCACGCCCGCGTATAATCAAAATAGCTTCTCTTCTAATGGCATTAATAACCTGCGTTGCATTTAGTTCGTACACAATTATCTGTGCTAAACTACGTTCAACTACGTTAAAAGTTAGGATATTAAAAACACGAAATCCACTAGAAATTCTTTTTTCTAACTTTTAATACTGATTTTACGTATAACTAAGATTTAATTTGCCTATACGGTATTCATAATAGATGCATCTACATTTTTGGAGTTTACAGAAATCCTCATTTAATTGCTTGTTAAAAGTCGTCGATGCCTTGATATCCTTTTGTTAAAACAATTCTAAGCACAAAATATTTATGGATGCGAACAAGCGCGAAGCTGGAAAGCGCCACGTCGGAGGCGTAAGCATCAATATTATTCGGTATAGTGCGACTGTTGCCGTTGCATTGGTGATTCGAGGGGGCTGCGTCGCGGTGTTTAAGATTCCAAACGCGCCGGCACACCGCCGTACGGTCCAGGATTTTGAAGCCCGATCCGCGATAGTGGTTAACGCGAGCAATATCGCGATATTCTCGTGGGGCGCGAGCAACCCGACGCCACTGCCTCGAGACAGCACCGTTTATTCCCGATCGCGGTTCGACAGCCGACTTCTCTTTTCCTTCGTGCTCCCGTGTGTACTTACGTGATCGAATACGTAAGCAGTTGGCTGGCCCGTCCTTCTACTTCTTCCCCGAACTGATCCTCTTTTTCTTTCCTGCTCTCTCTCTTTTACTTCCCTTTTCGCGTGTTCTCGTATCTCGAATCAGATGGAAATACAGATAGAATTCAGGTTATTTGCGGGGATATTTTAACTCGATTGGAGTACGAAGTAACGTCTCTTTTTCCTCCATCGTCGTTTTATTCTCGATTGGATTTTCGGCGAGCGAAGCGTACAGTCGCGCCTTCGTATACGTAATCTTGTCGTCGATAACGATGGGACTCAAAAGCGTGCTCAAGTATAATTGGAAGAATGCGGGAGACAACTCTGTTTATTTCTTTATTCCATCATTTAGGATGTGTATTTGGATATTTTATTGCATATATTGGCTTAATTTCTTGCTGTCTAATGTGAATTAAATATTTTTACGTAAAAACATAAAACGTTGAATTTGTTTTTGCAGTTTCTTTTTCGTAGCGAAATGTTATTTACTGTGCGTAATTAAAGCTCTAACCATCCGAAAAGAACGCAGAAAGAATAACGGACAGAGACTACATTCTGACGTGTACCTGACATTTCGTAGGAATACGTGCTTCGTACTTCCCCGCAAGCACAACCATACGCTTTATGACGTAAAGGATAATAACGCGGAGTTGAAGAGAGATCCGGCCGGCGGGTGTTGCCTTTTAAATGTTACGTTACGAGCTTGAATTAGTTTAGTTGCCTTCGGTGCTTTAACTCGCTTTACGAGCAGTCGACCAAATTCCGCTATATAAATTTAAGTCACAAACGGGAGATGATATAAAAATTTAATGTGTCGAGAAAAAAAAGGACTGGACAAGATGAATGCGAGATATAGCGTCGCAAAAAACCGCGTGCAGTTGCGTTCTTGCTTTACAACAACGCAGGAATGGCTCTGTGAATTTTTATAATGAAGGTTGGATTATTTGGATTATTTCTGAATTAATTAAGTTGAAGTGCGCTCATGAATTCCGCAACGAAGAAGTATCGCGATAAGTTCGAACGAATAAGCGCGTTTTAATGATCGCTACAGATAACGTATCAGAAATAACATGCTGAACAACATTTTTATTCGAAACTTTTTAATTTGTCCAAAGCTTTTTAGTCATCGTTATATTAAATTATAATAATAGAAATTTTAACGAGACCGCACGATTTTTTTCTACTTCGTTGCTTGACAAAGTTGCAGTCATAATGGGTATCTCGTCGCTTTTCAGATATGTTTACATCGACGAGGTAACATTATGGCTGCAGGCGCAGGCAAGGAACGTCGAACGATTATCGGTTTAAATATTTCGTGTCCCCTGATTGAGTTTTCCGTAACGAAGCGTAACTACGTTACCGGTGTAAAAGCCTGTTAACTTATCCTCTAATGTCTCGACGAATTAACGTCGGCGCACTGCGAAACTTAATTTTGACCGGTATCCCGTTAACGCGGCAGTTATGGAATATACTAGAGAAAGCCATTTTGGATCTCTCTAACGGGCGAGACTCGGTTGGTCATGTAAATGCAAGAACTGCTTTTGTAAGGGGGGTAGCTGCAGAGAGAGAGAGATAATATCGTTACTTGTGTAAGTTTAATTTAACTGTCCCGATTCTACCTTATATATACAAAACAGTCGTGGACGAGACCTTAGTGGGTCTCCCGTGGTTAAATTAAACTTCCGCCTCGTATGTATCTACATATCCCGATCTTGCACTGATACGTACAAATACAAGAGGAAACACAATAACAATCAAGTTAAAGCCTTCGTTGTACGAGGTATCTCTTTAAAGAAGTGACAGATCAAGGTTAAATTAGAATAGAATCGAGGGTATAATACGCAGTCAGAATACAAATGCATTTATTCAATAATGCCGATGTTCTGTCTATTTTTTTTCTAAGTATACTGCATGTGCATTGTTGCCAGACGACGACCGTTCCCTTATCGCTTTGAATATTCAACAGCTACCGCAATAAAAGCACCCGTTTTGTTTCTGCATTCGCCTCTCGCTTCCTTTTATTCGATTAAAATCTCCATCAAAATTTTCGGAAGCGGAAGCGACGGGTGCGAGAAGTTGAATATTACAGAAGCCACAGGAAACCGGTCTCAAAACTTACGTAACTATACGTAGCTCGTAAAGTCAGGTAGATCATCAGGTTTACGATTTATGGGACTTTTATATTACGACATTATTGTTGTGTTTAAGTTATGATTAATATTGGTGCAATAATTTTATGTTAAATAATAAAAATGTAACTTTCTGAAAGGGAGGTAAATTTTTTAGATTTTGTATTTGCATGTGTTATATTTATCAAAAGACACGCAGTGTCTCGCGCCAATATACATATAGCTTACATTATATATCATTTTGATTTATATATTATTTTGATACCTTGATGAATGATAATATTCCGAAGATGCAACAATTGTCAAGATTTTTATATAATTTTTACATCATTTTCGTTCGACCGATATTAACCATTTCTCTGCATATATGCAGAATATATATATGCATATAATTGCATTGGTATTGATATGGAAAGCACGGCATGTTGATCATCATAATTACGATACGTTGTACGTTATACATACGTATATACATTTTGCATATTAAGCGTGTAATCCGGGATTGCATAAACACGGTGCTGTATCAGAATTTTTCGCCTGGCTGCTGTTGAAATCAATCGATGCGGTTATAATCGTAACAGGCAGTTGACGCAATCGGATGAAATTAGATTAAGTATGAATTGAATGAATCTCGGACATCCTGACGATAGATTCTTCATGAAGACTCTAACAATAAACTCGAGCGCGTTGCTGAACAGATGGAAGTTTCACTATTTTCTTTTTCTTTTTTTAAATTCGCGCACAAAACTTCGCACTTTGAAATTAAATCATTGCAAAATCTTCTTCGCGATATTGTTGGCCACGCGTTTGCGTCATTTTCATTGATTCAACTCGCAGCCGATTTTTCTTAATGGTTATCGCCTTTTTCCGATCGGGCACGGGAGTGTTTCCATCTCATCGCCGATTGTGCCGGGCGAGGACAACACGAAGCGCAAGAAGCTGAAAATGCGGCTGGGGGATGGAACGAGGTCAAGTTGATTTTATCTCCTTGTAAGCGCGGGTACACGCCTTCGAAACCCGACCGACGTTATTTACGGCCAATGCATTTTCATCGGCTTTACGTTCGGGGTGGAAGCGCGCTCGGCCGCGAACATCGCGAACGTATATATCGCATGAACTCGATATAAGGCTACGAGCGCGCAGCGCGGATTGGATAAATAACCTTCATAAGAACGAAATGGGATAATGACTTTGATATATTTCATGCATCCCTGGAAAGTATCGAGATCGACTCGGGCGTATGATTCGCTGCATGATGCATATTTAATCAGTTTTTTTAAGCCATTGCGATAACCGAATTATTCACTTTAGAATAAATGTAAAGAAACTGTTTTTTTTTAACCATGCAATTTTTTCGATATCAGTAAAATTAATCATTATTGACCTTGAAGATATGTTTGAATTTAATCGAAAAAAGATATCTAGGCTATTTAAATATCTTAATACGATGATTTGAAATATAAAGCGGTGAGTCGTCTGATTGTTTCCATTATAATTTACAATAAATTTATTTTTGATAAGATACTACTAGATTATACATGCGATCATAAGTCTGAATTTAATTGATGGACGTGATTATCTTAGTATTTATTATGTTAAGTATTTGTAAATAATGATATTTGAATTACTGCAATTTCCGAGTATTTCGATAATCGACGCGTCTGTTTGTACCCGGATCTGTTTGAACGCGTTTACGGGAACAAGTTACTGCTGGATCATTGCAAATACGATTCTTTAGGAAAGCGGGCGACAACAATCGATAGCGGTTATCTGCGCCGAACCAAATATCGGATCGCGCGGAAGAAGGGAGCCAAGAGTGGCGTATGGGGAAGGGATACACAAACGGCGTGCCGAATTTACGAGAGCGACGCTGGGCTGTTCAAATACTATCAAATTCGAATCCGATTGAGAGCAGGGCTTAGCGATCCTACGCCCGATATCCTTCCCATCTCCCTCGATCGAAAGGGGGCCTCGGGACTCGATGTTCTCTCCTTCGCCGAGTTAACGTCGAGGAAATCAGGTCAGAGCTCGCGCTTATCGATCGCTCGGCGGGAATCTGCCGGGCACTTATTCTTCTGCGCTACGGTCGAAGATGGAAAGAAAGGAGATAAATATCGGTGAACCGGATATTGAGGGAATAAATAGATAACGTAGGTTTTGTATAACCCCGTTAAGTGCCGATTCGTTTCCGAAACTTGTGAGTTTCCCAAGAAGAACGCGGGAAGTAATCTGAAAAAATCAATAAATAAAAATCAATAAATTTTCTCGATGATGGAATTAAGGAAATAACGAACAGGTGAATAGTAATAGCGGGAGTTAAACATCAGAGTATCAAAAATATCAAAATAGTATAATAATATCTTACTCCTCAGTTAATTTAAAACTGATTATGTAGGATATTGATTATGAACATTGTCGCGTCTACGTGTGACTAAATAAAATAAAATAAAATTATTTATACGCGTAATGATTCTTTTGATATTGGATCGCGCGAATCGCGATAAGCTTCAATCGCGTGCGTCACATATTTCGCGAAAAATAATGTAACAGATACAGATACGCTCGTTTTCTCACTTGTTTTTATTCCCCCCGCGCGCGCAAACGAGACTGGACCGGAGTGTAGATCCCGATAATTATAATCAGTCGGGCGGGTCCAGCGTCAAGGCAAAGGGGGTTAGAGCGACGATCGTCAGAGCTGGTGGTACAAGGGGTGGCGGCAGCAGCGACCAGTCGGAAGGGCGGTGGACGCGAGAGGGTAACCCTGTGTGCCGTCTCCGCTCGCAGCGATAGAGGGTGGACAGAGCATTTACATCATTTAATTTATGACCCTCTCCGCCGCGATCGGCCTGTACGATGGCTCTCCGCAACATATACGCATACACGCGCCACGCAATGTGCCATCGTATACAAGTACATGCACGTATGCGCGGATACACGTATATACAGAACACAGTCGCACGTCGCGCTCACTAATGCACCGGCAGAATAAATTTGCATATGCATGTGACTGTGTTCGGGATGGAACTACGCGACGGAAAGAGGGAGGCTGGGAGACCCCGATGGAAGCCACCTACGGGCAAGAACGGGAATGAAACACACATCGGGTGCTTCCCTTTCGAATCGAAAGTACCCAACCGGGGTGGTCATTGCGATCGGATAGTGGCACTGAAAAAGTAATGCGTTTGCTTTAAGTAATTTCATTTGCTAGAACTCGGTCCTTCGGTTTCCTTCTACGTGTAGTTTTATAGAGATTGCTACATTTCCCGCTCTTCTCTTTTTACTCTTCTTTTCCCTTTCTTTCGCCTTTCTTTTATTTACACGTTTCTCACTAATTAACTCGACTAACGAATGGTAGGGTGTTCTATGAGAACTCCTATATTTGGAAATCAGCAAACGTAATCCCGTACGAGAGAGAGAAAAAAGGTTTAACAATTTATTTGGCGTACAGAAGCTTTTATAAGTTTTAATTAATTCTTTCTTTTTTCGGATAAGAAAATCGCGGTCTCGCGATTGTAACCCGGCTGCCATGCCGCCACCGGATGACAACTTGCGGCCGAAACTCCGGGTATTAGCGGCGGCGAAACTCAAGGAAACGGGCCGTCTTATACCATAACCTGTAACGTGTAAACGGGAGTATTTGGCCCGGGGATTACCGAAACTCGAAGTTTGATTGGCTGTGCCAGGGGTATCAAGTTTTGGCGGGGGCGTGTGAAACTTCGGTTAATTTGGCGGGTTGCACCGGGCGCAGCGAACCCCGCAAGTTCCGTGAAGCGAAAGCGAAGAGAGCGAAACGGGGCGCAATGTTGTCTTTGATTGGATTGATTGGTTTCAAGTTTTTCTTTCCGCGACGCAATGTCCGGTGCTTCCTGTCGAAAACACCGTATCTTGCCGTCAGCAGTGCCGTGCAACTTCTTATTGTACAGCAATTAGACACGATAAAACGCGGATGCAATTTGGATGAAATGAGGGTTTAAATTATACGTATATTATTAACGATTATTACGTCAGTATGACGTGCTAATTTATTATAATAAGGTTTATGAATTTATTATTTAAATTCATTACGATATTTTATAAATCTGCAATAATTTGCGTAATATTTAGAACCACTTTTGAATACTTAACATATTGTTTTTAAGATTATGCGCTTACAGAAATATTTTCAAATATATGATATTTTCCTGTCATTTTATTAGGTAAGACACTTTTGACGATACTTTTGGCGTCGATATGAACGCGAATATGACTTAACTGACACGTGATTTGAACAATTGACATTTATAATCTGCAACACATGTGGATATATTTTAATCATATCTACATTTTCTCATCATAACATTATAACGTACACTTGTTACAACAAAATTGTTTCTTATAGGACATAGGATATTTCGCAAAAACATTAAATAGATTTGACGTATCACACACATAGTTTCGTGCGAGATGTTCCCTCCGGTTTATCCAATATATTCGTTAAATCGCATCGGTATACCGTACGGGAATCTCCAATAAAATTCCAATAAAATTCGAATCGGCGCGGGCGCCGGCGAAGGAACGACCAGAATTTCGGCAATTTTGTTTTATCGTCGCAGTGAGATTTTGAGCGATGCTAGTGCCATGGCTTTGACCAGAAGACGTAATTTTTTTAATTACAGGGGCGCGTGTACGATGCGGTGTTCTTGTAAAGCGCGCGATGAATGAAGGAGTACTTACCTCTTCGCGAATATTTTCACTCTTTATTCGGGTGTCCGGATGAGTCAACGCTAGAACGCTTTTGCGTGACTTTAAATTAAAACGCACAGCAGTTACGCGAGAGCGAATTTGCTCTCAATTAGTATATGATTATCCGCTGCCTTTCTCTCTGTATTCTCTCTCACTCACTCATTCACTAACTCACTCACATTCTTTCTCTCTCTCTTCCTCTCTCGTTGGACTCATTCGCCTCTGAATTTCTGAAATTGATTTCCATGTAACAGCACGGTTGTGTAATTCGTGTTTTTCGCAAGTGACCGAAATGAGAAATTCCGGAAAATTCCAGTTTTCAATATCGAGAAATTGTCGTTATATAACTCAGCGATGAGACTTTTAAAATACGCTTTTTACATCCTTTGCTCTTTTCGTTATTTTTTACAAACAATGCACAGTTGTGTAAAAATCGCTTATAAAAATTGGAACATTTCTCGCCATTTATTGCGTTATATATTGCTCAGTCTTGCGAAATTGTGTTACAGACCCGGAAACAAAAATACTACTCTTGCTGGTCTCTCGGCGTCGGATATCGTACGCACAAAATTGAATTCCTCAATTCGCTATATATACATATTGCGTGATATGCGCTCGCGTTTCACTACATTTTTTGCGCGAAAATTTGTCTTGCGAATATTTTCTAGTACCAAATTTTTCTCGACATTTTTAGCTCTGGATAAAATAAACGCTTTTGAACACACTTCAAGCATGTGGTTAAAATTATTTTATGTAGATGACGTATCTGATTTCATATTACTGCATTACTAATGAAAAATTCTTTATGTTGTTACAGAATGTCAGAAGGCAGTTTGCTATGGCTCGTGTACTGAAGCCACAACTGCTGCCCTCCAAGCCGCCCCTTATTTCTTCATGGCAGCAACGGTGAGTGAATTAAATATATAATATCTCTGCATCAATTAATATAACTAAATATTTTGTATAGATATTTGTACGTACAAATCTTAAAAAATCGTGGAAACAAATTTTTTTCGGCTTGCGATTTTTTATAAAGTATAATATGATTATTGTATGGTTGGACTTAGACTATATTATAGACTATATTAAATTAAACAAGCTTTTTTTTTACTATTTTTATAATAGTTATTGTAGATTTAGAAGGGACTAATAGATATCGAAAAGAAACTTCTCTAAAAATCTGAAACAATCGAGAGGCACTCTAAAGTCTCTCTTGTTAGGTGCATTTTCGTACACATCACGTGTGTAGATATGTGTGCACATTCACGAAGGTAGAAAACCGCTTTGCGCTCTCTCTTTCTCTTTCTCTTCCTCTCGTTCTGTGGTCTCTCGGACGGAGTCCAGAATTCCAGACCGCCCCTTCCGGATATTCGTCCGTCGT
This sequence comes from Temnothorax curvispinosus, assembly GCF_003070985.1. Taxonomy (NCBI): domain Eukaryota; kingdom Metazoa; phylum Arthropoda; class Insecta; order Hymenoptera; family Formicidae; genus Temnothorax; species Temnothorax curvispinosus. The sequence continues at coordinate 372,055 of NW_020212008.1, read as the reverse complement.
ATATCTTCGAACCGGTCGCGCACTTCGGTACGTGCGATCGCCAGTCTACCGATTAGGGAAAGGAGAGAAACACGGTTGAAGTCGCCACACGAGAGTTACGTGTGACAGTTTAAGGACGGCAGACGGAACGACGTTATCTACGTTCTCTTGATAACCCCGTCAACCGGTCAGTCTGGCTCCTCCCTACCATCTGTACCAGACACTCCACTCTGTAACCGGAAGACGTAATGCCAGATTCGAGTATAATTTTATCTAAACGCCCCGTCTTCTTAGGTCTTCGATCTCTTTCAACATTATTGCGATCTTCGAATTGTTACAGGGTGGAGAGTATTTATTTATTTTACTTCTTTATATTTTATATTTTATCTTGATGGAAAAATAGTCATATTTTGCTGAGAATATAGCAAATACATGTATTTTACGATTTTCAGTCTTGATTTTTTTAATGTATAAATCTTTTATATATGTACGTATATGTGCATATGTAATATATTTGAAAGTTATTTAGTTATATAGAGGTTCTATATAAGTATATATAAATGTGTGTGAATAGACATTTATGTTTAATGCCTTTTTGAGAAATTAATGCGCACTCCGAGGGTATGCGGGGAATATCTCTGGAATTGAAGGGCTGAAGATATATTTCCTTAGAGATACGTACATCGCGAAATCAGCACGCTATTACGCCGAGGTGCTTAATGGGAAGAGCGACGCAAGATGAAAGGGCCGTAAAGAGAGACACGACTTTGCGTTTAGGGTGGTGTTCGTCGTTTGAAATACATGCGTGTTTCGACGCTCCGCGGCCAGGGGTGCGGGGAATGTAATCGAGGGTTGCCGCGCGTTCGAATCGCGTCGACTTTGCTGAATGTGCGGTGGCGCTTCGATTAATAGTTATTGGTTTCGTTGCCGGTTGCGGACGCCTCCGCCGCCACCGCTTCGGCTTCGGCTTCCTTTTCTCCTCTCCTCGTCCGTGACGGAGCGTTAGCCGTATCGGCAGCTTCGGATAATATTAATCGCCTTCGAATCGCGCCGCGAAACGCCCGATCGAATCCGGAGGGTGTGGGCACCCACAGGGTACGAAAGATACGCGAGTGTATCGGCACGAGGAATTACGCCTGGGCATCGTATCAAGCAACATTTTTATCTTAACATGGTAGCGTGTATTTTAGCAGCTTTATGTTTCTTTGATATTTTTAATATTTTTACGCAACTTTCATGTGGGAGAATATAAATTACTAACATATAAATAATACATACAAACATATATTAATAATAATACTAACATATAAACTATTAAAAATTATAACAAAGAAAAGTTAACATAAGAGGTATGATGAAATTGCGGTTCTATGCAGAAATGATTGGTATTTTAAAGAATTAAATAATTACGTGCAGGATATACATGGAATGCCCCGTTGACGTATCCTATGGGGGAACAGAAAGCGACTGGTGACTGGTCGTCGGTTTCGCGGTCAAATGCAGACTCGAGATAGCGCTAATCGTTTTTGAATCGTATCGCGATTTGTCGTAGATGCGGGCGGTGTAGCGCGGGCATTATCAACGTGAACATTCATTTTGATCATGCCGTTCAACGATGGGGAGACCGACTTACCGTCGTTCTCGATGTTCGCGTATCACGTCAATGTATCGTCTAGCGTTTATCGCTGGTCGATAACGCGTGGGACACGCACCTGCGCCAGCGTCGAATTTTACATCGCCGTGGACCACTCCGAGGTCGCTGGGAGGTCTGTGACACGCAAGAGATATTCGTTCCCGCAGAGATGACAAATCCGCACCGTCATTTAGGCTTAACGAACCCGCGGACCCGAGCTCTATTACGAATACTCGCATACATTTACATATCATACATACGGTTTCGCGAACAATAGTGTAATAAACATTTGAGAAAATTTTGAAACAAGATTTAATTAAATAATAATAAAGAGAATAAGAATAAGAACGAGTTTTATATACATGTTTGGTACAGATGGAGCAGAATAGCGAAAGTTAAAGAGTTCTTTTTTATTTATATTTTTTATTTAAAAAGAATAAAAAGAGATGTTTGAATAAAGCACCACATCGCCAATCCTTTAAGTCTGATGATCCTATATTTATAATCCATAAAAATTTGTTTTAATATTTCTTGTGTTCCTATATATTCCTGTACATCTGCTTCTATTGCTTAGCTATTGACAAGCAATTGATATCAATACGAAAAAGTGTCTCTTTTGGTTTCCTTTCTTATCAATCTTGTTCGATTTATTTCGTCATCGTAAAGACAATTATTCGGAAAAGTTTGAAAAGCGAAAAAGTTAGCTATGAAGTTTGACATGAATGAGGGAATAATGAGAAATAATTGGACATCGCGTTTTTCGCCGAGACAAGCGGGAATATAAACACTTTCTCTTACAGAAAATGGGGAGGGCATAAAGGAGGCGGACATAAATATTCAGCCTCTAATCGAGCGCCTCGCTCCGCGCCATGTCGTCGTTAATTTTCTGTAAAGGCCGATGAAGAGAGTAAAAAGTTAAGGCCGAGTGTATCGGGGAGTGTAAAAGCGTAGACGCTACGTAACGAGCAACACGGCGGCCCTTCCGGTTACTTTTCCGTCGAGTTATTGCATCCGCGCTTCTCGCCATCGTTAAAAGGTAAACGAGCGTACGGTTCTTTTCGCGAGACGATGCTTTATCGCTTTATAAGTAGTCACGATGAAGTAGACAATCGTGAAGGCTATTATGGCTCACTCCACTGCTTGTAGCTACAGCGTGCAGCTCGTTCGTGTCAGCGTTCATCAGGAGCGACTAAATTTTCTTTCTCTGTCCATATTAAAGATGATAATATAATAAATGACCGAAGAAATATAGAGAAAATTATTTATACAAAATTGAAACTTTTTAGAATTCGAAACATAGTAGTAAACTTGGATTTTCTATTTCTGTATTCGTCACTTTATTCGTTACTTTATGAAGTTAAAACCGTATTTTTCGTAAATGCATTCTCATTTACGTCGATGTACTTAGGATATGCGTGTATAGAACGAGAGAGAGTTGATCGCTGGCAAGGGTATATGTAAAACAGCATAGCGAATTAGCCGTGCATTTGAACCTCATTCCGTTTGCGTTGGGAATACCAGTGCTAAGCGAGTCGTGCCTCCAATTTTAAGGCAAAGCAAACCTGACGTTTCCATGCCGTTGGTTTTCATTAAGAAGCCGGGCGGCAAGCAAATGTAACCGACTGGCCGTGCTTAGCATTCAGCCCCGTTCCTACCTACCAGCCAGGTTTGCTATAAGTTTCTGCCGGTCCAGCGACCCCTTCGTAACCTTCCTCTCTCGTTGTTCCGGTCTCGGTAGTACATGCAGAGACGATAAAGGCGATATGCAAACGAGACACGTGCGCTGCTTGTCCCTAATTAATGTGTCAATTGAAACCACGGGTCGCGCGTTGCTATTTTTCGCCCGTGCTTATCATAAATTATCAAATTAACATTATTTAATTATAATTACATATTCTGCTTATCCATGCATGGCGTAGGAAACATTATGGTGAGAATTTCTTTTGATATTTGCGTAGGCATAATTGTCAGAGATATCGCCGCGCAAGAATATATTTGAATATAATTCATGACATTTAAAGGTAAAATTTACAAAGTTAAATATAATAACCGCGAAATGGTGGGTGTATTTACAAAAATATTGATTCTCATCAATGTGAAACATCTGAAATTTGTTATTCCGAGCTGGGAAAACCTACTATTTCGAGATACGGCTCACATATCACATATCGTCGAAAACGGGAAAATTTTTTGGAGTATTTTTCATCCGTAACGCTCATAAGCTTACACGCTCGCTCGTTTCTCATTAGTTGGTCCTTTTTTTTTCGTGCAACATGACGGCAGGCGAGCTTCAGAATCCCGGACCGGCACAAAGTGAACCGCCAACAATTTTGCACGAGGTATACACGCGCGGTGGGTGCATTAGCGAGGCCTTAACATCGCCACGTGGCTTCACGCGGAATGCTCAAGTGGCTTTGGCCGTCTTGGCTCTGCGAGACCTTTCTCTCCACGCCCACGCATTCGCTTGCTCGGTGTCTGTTACACCGCCGGTCTATGTTGTACACGTGCAATGTAAACGCTTCGTCACGACGGAGTCAGGGAAAATGGAAAAGAGAGATTCCTGGGCCCCCTCTTATCCGCTCATTGCGCCGCCCGTATTCGCCGAGGAGAGAAGGAATCAGACTTGCTCCGCGCTCGGCCGAGTTTCCTACGTTAGCACTGACTTAGCTCGCAGCATCTCACGAAACCAATGAAGTGAGTTCTTTCTGAGAACCGCGGGAGATAAAGTAGCGAACTTCTCTTCTAACTTGGAGGGATTGCTTGGTTTCACATCCAACGCTCCGCTCGCGCTTAAACACGTGGAGATATCTCGCTTTCGTTTTTCGCAGATATATTTACTTCTTTTTACGTACGGAAATTTTGCAGACGTTATAAAAATTAAAATTTAACGGCATTATAATTCTAAATTACTAGAGCAAGTGTTTTAGGCTGCCTGCTATCGTACATCTCGAAGCGAATTAATGCTTTGTTCTGCAATTTCTTCCAAGGAAAATTACGTTGCGGTAAAGTTTCCGTCCATAATGCTCTTTTCGTCGTTGCAACGAACGAGTTATCCCCTTCGGCAGCAGACAGCCTCGAGAAATGAGAACGGGAAGGGTGAAGCGGGTGGTGCGCGAAGTGGCAAGGGGTGCCGAGGGAGTGAGAGAAGGAAAAGCTTTGTGTTACAGCCCACAACAATGCTGGTGATGCAAGGGCCGTCCTCTCAAACGATAGTCAAGCTAGTGCACAATGGGCTGCAGTTTATCGGGCTTTTATTATTCCTCCTTCGAAATAACGCCACTTACCACGTATGTTGTATGTCCAAATATTTGGTTTTTATCGGCAAATATTAGAGCTTTTCATTCTCTAGTACTTTATAGTGCATCGCTCTCCCGGTGTACGTTGTACAGTTTAGAGTAAATTTATTTCGCGTTTACCATTTTTCAATTATATTTACTGATATATCTGGTTATTATTTCTGATCTATAATTAACTATATCTATAACACATACTTATGTATATCGTATGAACTTTCTGTCTAAGATATTTTCGAATAATATTAATGAATCGCGACGAAATTGACACCCGTTCAAATACAACGGAGCATATATCGGAAGTTTAACTTGACAACGGAAAATTGACCGTATATACATCGCGTTCTCGTTTACTTTCTTTTTCCTTCTTAAGCGTGCACTTAGTTTCGCCCGTACTTCTCGAGCCGATCCGAGCGGAGTCTAGAGTTCTCAGCCCCGTAAATCCTTTAAGTGTCTCTCCGCTTTTACCACCCAACCCTCGGACCGTAGATAGCGGGCCAGGGAGTTGGGCTGGTGGAGGAGGATGGTCGTGGAGGCGGACTACTTGCGCAGTAGTTGTACCATTTTTCTTTACGTACGTCCAGCCCGGCTTATCCCGTATCGTTTCCGCAGTGTAGTCGTTCTCTCACAATCAGAAGATTAGACGATAGTCATCTCGGTGATGAAGCCGGCTAGAGAAATAAAGTGAAGCCCTTGTTCACGACATGCGAGATTCTCCTCTCACGGCACGTTCTGATCTCATCGATGTCTGTATGAAAGTAAACGCGTCGGCACAAAATAGATTCGCGAGTGCAATGTTGATGGATACACATGTATCGCAAGACGATTAATTGGCAGGATTGGTCATTAAGGAATATAAATAAATAAGTAAATAACGGAACAGAAAGCTCTGTTACTTTAATCATATATCGTTCGTGCAACTGTAATACATCGTAGTTTACGAAATGCAATGAAATACCAAAGTATCATTAAAATTACTGTTATTTCAATAATCAAATATAATTTACGTTTTCAAAATTGTATGACAGATTTGATTGTCATTTAATTATCGTATTTATTGAATAAAAGATACACTCGAAATTTGTAATCGTTAATAAATTTATATTTAAAACGATTAAAGTTACATTCTTAATCGATATCTTATACATCGTCCAACGGTTTAACTTTAGTTCTCATAAATACCGCGGTAAGACCTCGTAATATAATCAGCGACCGAAAACTTTCGCGCGAGTTTGCACTATTTCAAAAGTTGAAGGATAGTCACTACCACAAACTACGTCCGGACCTCTGCATTAATTAAGGGCGCGAGTTTCTCGTTTGTGCAGGCGAGCGCGATGATTACTGGTACCGATACAAGAGAAACGGTGTTTGAAGGGCCCTCTTGACGGGTCGTCGAGCGAATATCGCGGTAAGAAATAATTGTGACACCCGACTTGAACGTATTTAGTATCCAGGCGAACTATACACGTTTCGCCCGCGTGCTATTACATCGGGTTACTTTGTAGTCCTTGTCCTAACGACGCCGCTCGTTGATGGCGATGCTGATGCCAATGGTGGTGGTGGTGATGCCGCTGCTGCTACTGCTGCTGGCGGATGCTCCGGGCGCCGTGATTGTAATATAGGTCAACGTTTACACAGCTGCCTTAAGCTGGATTTACTGAAGAGCTTTCGCCGTACTACGCCAACCGGAGCAAACTGGGACGGCAAATATATTTTTTATCGCACAGTCGTACACCGTGCTCCCCCCTTTCCTTCTGCTGGTTACATGCAGAAATGATTTCGCACGTGCGTACACATATGTGACCACGTATGTGAATGATTCTTTCATCTTTCTTATGATTATCCACGTAAATCGATCTAACTCTTCATTATCGTGTTCTTTTCCGTAAGTTGACATTGCGTTCGCAATGTTGTAACAATTTTTCAGTCTTAATCCTGTTTACTATTACCGACTTGAATTTCTTTTTCGACATAATTAACTCCATGTCAATTTAAATTAGTTCAATATTATGTTTAATAAATATAATTTAATATTATGTTTGATAAAGTTTTTAATATTATGGTTTAATTCTCGAATTAACAGTGCCTAGGTTGTTAGATTCGTCAATTAAAATAACATAATCGATAACCCATATTGTCCCGGTGAGCAAACTGATCTAATTATAGCCCTAGCCCTCAATAGAATCGAAGGCGAATAATGCTATTGCCTATGGCTGCACATTAACCATGGCTAAATATGTAATTATTTGGGAAGCAAGGCTTTTGGCACCGATAATGCGCGGATCAGAGATAAGATAAGAGTTGCAACGCGTCAATGTGCGTTGCTTTGAACATACGTCACGGCATACGCGAGCGGGGAAATGTGTCCGCAAACAGAACTTCGGTTTCGTCTTCAAAGGCGTCTCCGCAGCCTCAGTTTGCACTACCGACGCTTAGTTTGTCTCGCGGTCTCGCGATCTCCTTGCGAGTCTCACGAGATGGATTGGACCACCCACCGAGTGGCGGAGCGTACGTGCATTTGCTAAGTGATTAATCCTACTTCCTGAAACCGGGTCACGATATATTTAAGAACTCTCATGCCGCGATATTTTCTTTGAATTAAATACCGCACGGACGTAAAAATACCGTAAATACCGCAGAGAAATATTAACATGTAAAAATGTAGGTATACATATGTGGGTATATATAAAATGCTTTCGCGTATTGATCACTTTGAAATTAATTTTAATGATAGATTCTTTACTGAGTTAGACTGAAGTTGGATCACCCATTTCGCACAAATACTTTAGAAGGGATTAATGAATCATATGAGTTTATGAATTATGCGAGTTAATAAATAATATTCCGCTGGATGTGTCTCGCTATTAAATGCAAACTTCCATTAATATAAGTATTTAAATTGAGGTACATTTGTCAACCGTATATGATCGATAATGTACGTAAATAACGAGATACCAATGATGATCTGTGTTCATCGGTTTTTTTTTACACGCGAACGATTTTAATCTTAAGGTATTTACATCCTTGGAATTGGTATTTAAAAGATATAATAATTAATGTATTTATTATAATATATGTAGGTATACATGAGTAATTTTACGTTTTTAACTTCTCTTACGACAGGACTGAAACATGTCTTTACTATTTGAAAGATTATTTCAATTTTATTTTAATTACAACGACATCAACATTCTAAAGAATAGTTTTCCATTTTGCTGATTGCTAACTACAAATTGGAATATCTGCTGCATCTCCTATTTCCCTTTTTCCCTTTCTTCGTACCACCAAGACATTGGTAATTCGAGGGGAAATGCGGACAGGCAGTGTCTCCGAGCGCTATTATCAGGTGGTGCATTCCCCGAGCTTGACTTCAATGCGGTAGCAGCAACGGGGAACGGTTTCTTTTCAGAACGTACTATGAGAAATTTTAACTAGCAAAGTTTCCCGGGAGTGGCGCGAAAACGGGAACGTGCCAGGGATAAAGGGAACGCGGGGAATAGCCGAGATGAAGGAAGGAAAGAGCAGTTGACAACTTTTTAATCTCATTGAGATCTCATTGGACCCGCTCTCGTTGTTCCAACGGGGCGAAACTCCGGCTCGCGGCAAACAAATTTCGTTCCCAGCTACCCTCGGCAATCACACTAAGGTAAACGCACGTAGGTTTTTGTTTCACCGTTGATAATCACTAATAAATTTCAATCCTTCGTAATGTGAAGGTATTTTATTCTTACCGCAGTTACCGCTTGCTTGTAGCCACACACTGTTAAATTCGTAGTGCCAAATTATACTCAATTCGAGCCATTTTTAACCATTCCTATAGGTCACTACTGCTCCTACTTAATATGTCGTTAATTTAACTAAAACAAAAACTTAACTAAATCAGTGGAGTTAAAATAATACTGTTTTTTATTAAAATAATAAATTTTGACACACATGACAGTTATAAGTAACAAAATGTTATTTAACTCAAGATATAGGTTTAAATTTTATTCTTTAATATTCAACATTGCACGTATTAACGTGCAACGTGATCCATTAGGATCAACACATTTTAACACAGCAGAAAAGGAACACAGTTAACGAGATAAATAAAAACTTGCATTGTTGATTCGTTAATTATTTTAATTATTGTATTACTTTTGGAGTTATTACGAAATAATATGAGAATATACAATTCAATCTTTTATGCCATAGAAAACGTTCGCTGTTAACTCAGTTACTTACTTTAACCGCTAAACTATATAGTCACTTTTCCACGATCATGAAAATGCAAAGAATATCATAGATCATCACGTTTTGTCGTATGTATAGCGCGAAAAGACGACGAAATGTGAAAATACATGCGACTTTGGCGGGAATGGCGGTCGTTGCTCTCGTTGGTTACCGCGAGCAAGGAAGTGAACGGAATTGGATGCGAAGTAACTCTAACCCGGGGAGAAAAGGGCGCCGGGAGAAAACGGAGACTTTCATATTTCCACTTTTCGTCCCTTTCTCGCACTTTCGCGTGCGAGATCTCGTTTCTCGAATTTCCAATGTTTAGAACCGCGCGCTTTTGCCGGAATGCGCGAATATAATGCGAGTGTAGATGAGACACGTATTGGTAACGTGGTCGATATAACATGCATTGGAGAGACAAATTAAACAATATAATTTATATATTTATATATACGAGCTCTTATATTCAATATCTTAGACTTTTGTTTTGGAATTTGCGTTGTATAATTATATTGCACTTTTTTAATCTCTAATCTAATTCAATTTTTCCTTAGTAAAATTGTAAAGTTTAATTAGATTAATATTATTAAGCACAAAAGATTTAGCCTGTGTGTATAAGGCGTAGATATTTCTATGTATTTGTGTTATTCACATGTCGGTCGAGTTCACTTATATTGTTTAATTAGATTAATTTTATGCAAGAAGTATATATTTATATATTATAGTTATATTGTAGTATTGATAATAAAAGAAGGATGTTAAAACCGATCTTACGTGACTAATAGAGAAACAAACATAGAGTCATTCACTGATCACTTGTTCTGCGTGATGTAAATAAAATACAGATGGTACGGACTGCCAACTGAAAACTAGAATGAGAAAATAAATCATCGCGGGGATATGATTAAACGCGCAAGTTGGCCCGGAAGCGATAGAAATCACTTTGGACGATACGTCGGCCGTTTGGAGGGAACATTCGATGCGAAAATCGATACGGCGGGAGAGTCGCTCGATTTAGACTGATATCGGTGTGGAGGATAATATATGGTAAAGCCCAACGAGTACGAGCACGCATAAACGATAAGCCCACTCTGTTCCTATCTGACTGTTTGCATCGGATGCGTGTCGTCTCTCTATCGCGTGTATGCGCGAGTCGCGGTCTGTAACGCGATTTACATACCAATTACAGTCCCTCGCTTTTTCTCTCTTTCTCTCTCTCTTTTCCTCTGTCCGATCTTCAAAACGGCGCATGGCAATAAAATCTCTGCGAAACATCGCGCGCAATCAATTTGTTTAAGTCTCTGTAACATTGTAGAAAGATGGATTCTTCAATATATAGATTTAATAACAAAGAAATTTTGGAAAAAGATAGTATTTTTATTAATATATATACTTACTTTTTATTAGTATAATATAATTTTCGACAATTGTAAAAAATGCGTTTATCTCTGTAGCTTTTGAATTACTATTTCGAGTTTTAGAATTCTTAATCTAAGCGTTTACCTGCAAATACAAAATTCTTCTTCTTTCCTAAGAAAAAATATAATTTTGCGACAGCCGAATGTTCTTTCTCTTATTTTTTCGAAGCGATCGTCTGCTGAAACATACGTACGAATGTTATGCAAATGCGAACTAAGTATTCCCGTTCGAGAGATTTTCTAAGGGACTCTTTACCGGTGGTAATGGTATGCGAGACGATCCCTGAGGCTCGTTCATGTATCATTCATGCGTCAGTTTCCGTAGGCGTTACTCAGCCCGACGAAATGTGAAGTCCGCAAGTTTACATCGGTCTTCGGGCGGTGACTATTTCAGATCATATTACAGTTATATTTTAGACTATTTTAGTACATATATCACAATTGATTTTAATTTAATGCGATCATTTAAATTCCGACTCTAACAGGTTTGCAATATGTACAATCTCTCAGTTCTTATTTATATTTTATAAACACGTGATCAGAAGAATTTAGTTGTTTTTTTTTATACGCGTTGGAATAATCTATTATTTTTAAGAAAAGTATTCATGATACGTTTACGATATAATATTAGCAATAAAAATTATGCTTAGTGTATCAATTAAGATGGTTTTACTCACATAATTTACAATACTCGTAAATTATGTGATCAATGCTCTTAATCGAACAAAATCAATATCGTGTCGGTTATTTTTTCGAAATTTTTTTCTGTTGAAGCACAAGCGCGTTAACTATTCGATTGATCGTCATCGTTCACTTCGTTGTCAATGGCGAGAGATGCACGCATCGAAGAGTCGGGGCAATCCGTTGCCTCGATTCACCGTGACACAAAAATACGGTATAAGAAAGTGAGAAAAGATCGAGGAATCAGCGACGCGGAGGAGTATCGATGGTATTTTGGTCACGTACAGAGATAGGTGAGCGCCGCGCCGCGCTGGTACGATAGGCCGCGACACTGGATAATAGACTACATACCGCATTATGTACACGTACCTGCTCCGTAACATTATATACCTTTAACGCCCCCGCAGGAATTATTATTGCATTCGAAAGTTTCCATTCGGGGATCATCCGGCCATAAAGACCGCTCGCGAATTGCCGTCATTCTTGTAGCCGCGATGCAGTCGGAATATGTGAGCCTGCTGAGACGAAACTTGATTTCCTACAGCCCGAAAAGTACGATTCAGCAATCGTCATGGGTGTTTGTGACTCTGCGTCGCAAGTCACAAGCGGGATATGATGTGGATAGAAATGAAAAACATATTTTTTTCGTGAGAAACGCGTTCAGAAAGCGCTTTTAACAGTAAGTTTCAAAAATAAATGTAAAAGCAAATTTTCATTAAGCAAAAATTGACTTCAAATTTATTATATTTACAATTTTTAACTTATTTATAGTGACATGAGAGAAAATATTGTACTTTGAACATTTTTTTACTTGAGATTTTTGGCATTGAGACTTGTTTAGACAGAATCGACAGTATCTCTTTCACTATTTACTTTATTGACTATGCTAGGAGAACAGCGGACGGATTTCATTAACTTAATAGTCGTGACCGTCGATCGATTGATCGATCGATTGATTCAATCATCCGATGCAATTTATGTTTTCACGTCTTGGTCTTATGCATCTTACAAGAAACTTACTCCGACTTTAACGGTGATAATTTACGAAAGTGCGCTGCATCTAGAGTGGGTGGAATTAAATATGTCCGGGGACCGAAATCCGTTTCGGAGCAATGTCGTACGCGTGGCAACTTCCCGATAAGCCGAAGATCGTTTTAACTTCTTTAACCGAGAGATTGAATTTTCACCCTACCTCTATCTTCTTCCCTTTTTTCTCATTGCTTTCTTTTTTTTTTAAATTATTTATATACAGGGTATTCTCCTGTTATTATCTCTATATGGTTTCTTTAATTAATTTGGAAACATTTTCCGATAATGGAGATATCTTTTGTATCAATAATCTTTTGATTACAAAATAACCTTAATCTTCAGCATGTAGATTAGTAACGAAACAGATTTAACTATTAATATGTAATATTGAAAATTGATAATTGATAATTTCTGAAAAAAGGAAAAATTTCTGGATAATCAGTAAAATTTTATTTGATAAAAACTCCTATATCCGTAGCAGAGAGAAACTGCATGACTTCTGTGAGATATCTAGTATATATACACTTTTCTCTCTTTTTACGCTTTTCTGTTCGCGTAGAAACGCTTCTGGAACTTTCGGGGAAAGGTATACTACCATTGTTATCCCGCCGCTCAGCGAAATTCCCTCGAAAATCACGGCGAATCGCGGATTTACGTCACCGAGAGCGAAGGAAAGGAAATGACCGGTTGAGGCAATAGAATGACTTCCCCTTGAACGTTCTATCTTTATCTGGTTTATTTGCGCTGAGATAGGTTCATCGCGTTCGTGCGAATGTTTATTCTGGTCGAACGATGTTCGATATGCGATATGTAGAAATATGGCTAGCGGAAGTCTATTTTCGCGATGTTCGATCGGCCTAACGCGTTACAATAGCCTCGTTTTCTCGTTTCTATTAATAGCGTATTTTTTTAGTACGAAAATCACACGTGCGACGAGATGGCAAGAGTTAATGTTATTAACAATGAATTTGAAAAACTAGACACTAAGTTCACATACAATTCTTTATCGCTGCAAACATTTTGCACACGTAGTAACGAATATTAGCATTACCGTAGCGTTTATGTAACATGATTTGTAACCTCACACCACGTGAGTGACATACTCATTGATTAACATTAATATGTCGTTATTAATTATGCGATGACTGTACGACGATTAATGCGCTACGAACGGAACAAATAGCATTATTGCTGTTTGTACTTTGGTCTAGACAGTTGTAATTAATTTATTTTGACTATTCTGAAATGTGACTAGCTCCACCCGGTGAATTATCGGACTTATAATTATCGCTTCCTCTGTTAATCCGCACGCTTCCATGATTTATTAGTGTCGTCGTTAAATTACTTATTCAAAGTCGTTAAACAAAACGTATTTCGCAGCGATGAAACAACGTCATCGTGTTTAACCGCGTATATACGTAATTCGCGGCAATTATAACGGAAAGACAGGATGTCAGGTACCGGAACGCTGAACGCGTGGACGTGAAAGGAGCCCGGCCAATTATTTTATGACCGCGCTCAGCGAAATATCGAGAAGGAGGAATCGTAGCGGAGGATCTTTGTGGATCGAGAAGCTAACGGATGGGTAGAGGGAAGTAAGAAACGAGTTACCGGACCGTGGTCGGCCTCGAACATTTCACATACACACGTACGTGCACGTATACATAAAGGTATAATTGCCCGCGGGCTGCAGACGGTCGGCGAAAGAGGAGAGAAAACTTCCTCGATCCGTTCCGGTCCCGCATTGGACGAGGGCTCCGCCTGCCGAGTTTTTCAGAATTTCATTGCCCGTTCCATTGTCCGAGCCGCCAACAATGGCGCGCAGTGCAATTCGGGAAGGATTTCCTTTACCTTACGTATACCCTATATCACAGCATCCTTCGTGAACCGACAACGGCGGGATAGTACATACCGCGCTTCGTCGCGTTCAAGTTTTTGCTTTTCAATCCGCCCATATCGCTCGCGTGCTCGTAAAGCACGTTGCCGCGATAATCGCGTGTGTGCTGACGCACAATTTAATGCGTTATCGATTAACCGGCGCCCATCGCTCGTGCACGTAACGTTATAGCTATATGACGTGTAACAGGAACGAGGCGGAAAAATGAAAATCACGCGCGAGAAACCTGTGCTGCGTTTATTTGCAGTGCGGCGAAGGCGTTCGACGAATATATATTCGTAGCGATATTTACATGCAAAAATTATTCCGTAGCGAAAGGTTGAATCAACGAACGGAATTAGATGCGCGAATTTACGTCGAAGTAAAAACAAGTTGTTGTTCAAACGAAATTTCTCGCAATATTATGGAAAAGCTCATTATTTTGAACGTTTAGAAAAATGTGAAAATTTTATGACATATTAATTAATTTTAGGAAAAGAGTTTGTCGCCTCAAATTAATGACGATGTGGTCATCGACGGTTTTCTCGGACGTTTCATTTCCACCCTAGGTGGGCGGAGTATTCCGTAAGAAGAAAACTATATTTTCGGTTCTTGATAACGCAGAAGGAGGTCGAGCACAGATGCTCGTGACGCAAAATATGTTTTACCCGCGATAGCGTTTAACAGCCTTCTGTGTGTTACGTGGGGTAAGCAGTGGATACAGCAACTCAAGGAAGATAATATTCCTTTCTTGATAAACAACCAGCGGCAACAATTTCTTGAATAAATGAAATAACGAACGTTCGTTTAATAAAGCGGAGTATGGCGCGGATATAATATGAAATATCGTTCATTTCCCTGGTATGATTAGACATTCTAATATTTAATCAACAATTTAGTGTGACTTTTTACTTGCAAGTTTTAAAATAGAGGAACTTTATTTTAATATTAAAAGAAAATAAGAAAAGATTTTAGAAAGGCAACATTTTTTCTACTAAATGCCTTCGATCTATTCTGATTCCTATACGACGGAAAAGACATTGGAATAATAGATAACGAATTCCGAGTGATGCGAGCGTATTTTCAGATCGATTATGCTAAGTACGATGCTAAAAAAAAAAAGATCTGAGGTTCTATTAAGAATGAACTTTAGGATCGCGTTAAAATATCGTTCCACCGCTTCGTTCCCGAGTGCGCGCCACGTAATCTCGAGGTATATTACGACACTCGTGGATTAAAAGGAAGGAGCTTTTAACCGGGCATTAATCAGCGCGAGCTGTCAGGCTCTTCGCGGCTCTCGGAGCGGAGTCGAAGCGAGAGCGATTTATTCGTGCCGTTGCGCGGCCAATAAAAATGCAATTAAAGGATGGATAATGTGTTATACTGCTATTGTCAGCGGCGGCGGCGGCAGCAGCGCCTATAAAGGGAACAAAGAGAGGAGCAGGGGAGAAGAATTAACCCAGTTGCGGAAAATAATACCAGCGAGAAGATCTATTTCTCGCGAGCTGTTCTCGCCGGACAACGTTCAGCTCGGAATCAGCCACGTGTTTCCGTCCCGCCACCCGCCGTCTAATAAAGGCCGGTCTCGCGCACATTCTCTCCTTCTCTTCCCTTCGTCGCCGTTTCGTACTCGTGTTCGTTCGGGAGTGGCTATTAAAATCACAGAGAGAATCAACCACAACCGACTCGCACGATGACGAAGCTCCCTAATGGCGGCCCGTTAAATTGAAAGTCTCGCGAATAGTGCAGTATGCGAAATGAAAAGGCCTTTTTTTTTAATTTCAACGGTGAAAACGCAAGTGCTATGTTGCAAGATATATGTTTAATGAATTTGGAATTTGTAGAAATATTTCTACAGAGGAAAAGTCAGTGCAATCTCTTGCTTGTATTCTCCAATAATTAACAAAGCATTATATAATTGCATTGATATAAGAATTGAATATTTGACGATCATCATTTTAGCGAGCGTAACTTGGTCGAGTAATTGATACGAAATCGCCAAGAACTGGCCTGTCAAGAAGAGAATAATGAAATTGCGCAATGATCGGAGAATCGCGACGAGGAAATGGCGATCGCGCGAGGACGCGTGTACGCGATGCGGGGGTGATATTACACGCCCCCTTCTACCGAAGTACGTTTTCCGCGAGCCATTGTGCGGTATCGATTACCGATGTCCGTCGTATTTAGTCGACTGAGGCCCGCAGTTTCCTCGGCAGGCTGGTGCGCTATTTTCTGTTCATTGCTCGTCTTATCGCGCGCTCAGCCTCTCTCTCTCTCTCTCTCTCTTTCTCTTTCTCTCTCTCTCTTTCTCTTCCGTTGAGACCGAGCAGGTTCAAATTGTTTGCATTGTACGGATCCTCCCGATGATATTAGCCATTATATTAAACTCCGCGCGGAACCGAGAATCGAAAGATAGTGGAACGGGAGAACTCTCCAGCGCCGGCAGCTGGGCGAGAGATATACTTCCGTCCGTCCCATTCTTAACTTCTTCTCCTTCTGTTTCCGTTCCCCGGAGCATTCTCCTGATATTTCTGCTCGCCCTAAGTCCCATGCACGCCTCGCGAAGAACGCCCGAGTGGTAATACACGCCGAGACGACGTCGCCGGATGTTTACCAAAGTCGGCGAGTTAGTTCATTTAGCCTTTTGCAATCGGATCAACTCCTGTTGTCTATCGACACGCGGGAGTCGCCCTTCGATCGAGGATTATAAATCCGAAATGGAGTTCCGTTGTAATACACGGCAATGTTTATTCTAGAAATATACGCTGCGCAAGTTTACTCAAGTTTCATGCATTTTCAACATCAGCTTTCGGATGCGTCGCGTGTATTTGATACGGTTTCAATATGCGGATTTTATTGAGCTGCCACACGGAAAGGAAATATACCCTTTTAAAAAATTTTCTTTTATTATAAAAATAATTTTTCTCTGCATTTAGAATACGCTCCCGTCTTCTATTGTGTTTAGTCATATTTGTATTTTACTATTATAAAGTCTTATGCATTTCAAGCTCGAAGAAAGAATTTGTCTGCTTTTTCAAATAATTATAATCGCATTCGGTCAACTTGGATTATTCTTTTCTGTAATTCGCGATAAATTATATTTTTCATACGTTTCTGTGGTGCGAGGCAAACAATGGATATCATAAATTTAGATTAGCACAAAGATAAAAAGTGCGCTGTGAGTAAACTCAAAGATGTGCATAACTCATTTCGCGGAAGCTACTTACCCGCCAGTTTATCTGCCCGTTGCACAATTACGAAACGCGAACGTGTACCGTCCGTGCGATGATGTACACCCTCCCGCGCGTATAGTTCGTTGTACTAGCCATATTGCTCCATAAATACTGAGGAAGGATATCTTCCGACGAGTCTTTCGCGGGGATTGGGAGAGAAGGGCGGATATTTTCGAATATTATTCGCAGAAGGTGCATCCAAACATTTCGGTTACAAATGGGTTTCATAAAAATAAAACTCATTTTTCTTATCCTTATAGTTTATTTATACGATTAAATGTATAATTGTGCATATAATGATCACATTTATTAATTAACGCTAGACCAGAAATATATCAAAGAAATTTTTCAAACAATCTTCTGAAACAAAAGATTAAAACATCTGTATCTGTGTAAATATACTGTATAAGGTATCCCATAATATTTGATGAATAATCTGACGTAGTCAGATCTCCTGAATAGTATCAGGATTGTTTTTTTCAGTCAATCTCTGAATTTTTTACTCAAGTATCGTGCAGTGTTGGGGATATATTCTGCATATTACCTATGACCTTACTAAAAAGGCTAATAATGGTCTTACATTTTTACAGTTTAGCATTGCTCGTTAAACATGCTCAGTTAAAAGATTTACCGCGTGTAGTACAAACAATTTTTTCTGTTTAATGGAAATAAATTTATCCTCGCGTGGTTTACGGCGACTTCGTCATACGAAGGGCAGTATTCATACAAGGTCGGCTGCCAGATGGTAGTAATCGGAAAGAGAAGCGATGAGAGATCTATCGTCGTGAAAGATACGCGACTTCTCTCTCTCTCTCTCTCTCTCTCTCTCTCTCTCTCTTTAAAGCTGGCAGCCGCGCTTTATTGCTTGCGTGCACGTCCACGGAAATGCATTTGG
The DNA here is from genome assembly GCF_003070985.1 of Temnothorax curvispinosus. Classification (NCBI taxonomy): domain Eukaryota; kingdom Metazoa; phylum Arthropoda; class Insecta; order Hymenoptera; family Formicidae; genus Temnothorax; species Temnothorax curvispinosus. The sequence goes on along the minus strand of NW_020212008.1, from coordinate 353,803 downwards.
TAGTGCCGCGCGTATCCCACGCTGTAAATCAAACACTACAGACCATTAGGGCGGCCCATAACTCGCCGATATCTCGAGGACCGCCAGCTTATTATATCCTGCATATATAATTCGGCGAAGTGCGGGCATCCGTTCCGGTAGCGGAGCGTGTATCGCGCGATGGATGGATGGATCGACCGTGGCGGCGCGGCATAATTGATCGGGCGCGCGAGCGATCGATTGGACGCCCGATTGATCCCGTATGATCGACGTCGTCGTTCGCGATTCATTATTCAGCCGCAGGAGGTTACTGCACGATCATCGTAATTGATTTTAATGCCTGAAAATTTCAACGCCAACGGCAGATTATATCCGCCAGCGCGTAATTAATGATACACCCGCTACGGGCACGTAAAACGAATGCGAATAACCGATAAATGTGCCGACTCGCAAATGATGTAAAGCTGTCCGAATTAAAGAAAGCTAAATAATTCCACTTTTATGAGGTTAAAATATTTTAGGTGAAAACAGTCATAAAAGCGGTAAACGAAGTCGTGCTTTCGTCGAAAATAAAGGTCTCTATGAACTTACAAATTGGATCGCCTGATCACAAGTATTTTCTTAGAGTATTTGTTTATAACATTTGTGCAATATGCGGATGCACGTTTATATAATCAAGTTTCTCAAGGCCTTCAAATTACGCACGAAATAGAAAGGTATAAGACATAGTCTTGAGCGTTTCGAGCGTTGGTCGATCAGATGCAAGTGGCTCGATAAAAGAGGACGATGAAATAAAATAAGCTAGTTTAGTTGACGCCAAAGATGCAGCCATACACGCATGGCAACACATATATAGGACTTTCAGTTTTTATGAAGTGTCTTCGGGATATTTCAGGAATTTCGATGCAGTCGATATCGATTTCAATAAAAAGTTGGCTTACGGCAAACACGATAAAAAATTCATCGCACGCGCCGGGGATTGAATACAAATATATATTTTAGATATAGTTTTGTAATATCTTTTCCGTTAAGCGTACATTTCTACGTTGTTTGATTTTGCTCAGTAATTTCTAATCAATTTATTGGCAATAATTGATGTGATTAATCAACGTTTGTAGCACGGTACGTTCTCAATATAGCGTTTTACAGCTCCTAAAATATCGCTAATAGATACTTATTTTGAAATGTTCGAAATTTATGAAGTCTCTCCGAATGCTAGCATTTAGTAGAGAATAATAAATTTCGCAGTGCCTTTAAAATCGTTGCTGTCGAACAACGGGATAGAGCTTCCGACAAGTGATATATGTTTGCGAAAATGACAAACACGCCGGCGCCGTTAAAATCCAGCGCGCCACGTTCCTCCTTCCGAGATACGTTGTACATTCGGCCCCAGCTGCGCTCATATGTAACCTGTAATAGAATAGTTGTTGCTATTTTTGTGCGCGCCACACCGTACACAGGAGAACGGAGATCTTTTGATCAACTCGAAACCTCAAACACGATCCCGCTCTTAAATGCAAGCGCGGATATGCCACGTCAAACGCACACGTGCGTCGACAGAGCAGTCGTTTCGAGTATGTGGGCCCTACGCCTCCTGCTCCTATTCAGGCTTTATGAAAATTTTGCATCTTTTAAAAGATAAATTTTCATTATTTTTATGCATTATTGTGCTATATAAGATATTTCAATCTCTAGCTGTGAGTATCCGGATGAGGGAAATCTTTAAATACACGCCGCAAATCGCTGGCCAATTCGTGAGAATTAACATCAGATCGCTTAAAAATTTTTTCAGGAGAAATTTAATTAAAATTCGAATGAGCTTTGTATTCTTTGCGTTCATTCGATCGGAATTTAGGAGTACTTCCGACGTAATACGTCGTACATGCACATGCTCGGGCGCTCTCTCACGTTTCTCTTTCTGTTCTTCTTCTGCGAGCTGTGTTATGCAATGCGCCGTTCGAAAATAGAAGAAGGTTCCAACGACGACGACGACGACCGCGACGAGAAGTGACACGCTATGCCTTCTCGGAATTGGACGAGAACTAGACGTCCCATCTCGTAGCACGTGCTACGTAGATTTGTCCGTTTCGATACTCCCCTTTTTTTTACGGCGTGTTTTACGAGGGACAATTTCGATAGACGGGTCGGCGAATATTACACTTTTCTTACGGGCTGCGCGATATGCAAAATATCCAATAGAATTAATACATTCCGTCGCAATGATCATAACTGGAAATGGAAAATGAATGGAAATCGTCACAATGTGGCTTCCCATATATTGCATGACGCATTGTTCGACGACACCCGATATTAAATTAAAGGGCCTCCGGTAATTGGATCCTCGTCATGTTACACACGGACTCGCCTGCAGCTTGAACTGCGTGTGTTATTCTGTTACATTTACTTATATATACGACTGAAACGGGCAGTCCTAACGAAAGTTTGTTATAGTGCGTGGGTATAGCGACTGAATGACAATCAAGCAAAATATTAACGAACGCGCAAATTAATAACGTTCGTGCTGTAAACGAGACGATTGATAATTGCCAAGTCCCATTGATGGTAACTCGGTTAATTATACGTTATAAATATTCGAGTTACACTCATTTGCTTGCTAATAGACACTAAATGCAAGCTATAAAACATTCACTCGCTCGCTCGTTTATTGCGCTACGTTATTAGCATCAACGTTTTTTGAAAGTATCATTAAAGCTTCCCTACGCGAAGTGAACTATTCGTTCGAATAAAATCTTGAGAAAATTTTGGTAAAAAGTGATGTATAATTAATAAATAGTCGCAATAACATTCTTGATATTTTTCTGAATAACGAACTAACTTACTTTTATATAGATTTATTATAATTTAAAATCTGAAAGATATTTTTGAAGAACTCTGGAAAAAAAATAACTTTGTTAAAACAAATATCATCTCTCATCTTTCTTTCTCTCATTTTTCAATGCCTCATATGATAATTATAAGATTTACTGTATAAAAATATTTTATAGAATATACAGAAATTGTATTAATTATATTAATTATTTAAACAAATTGGAGATGAAATGAGGCTTAAATTTGTTATCGAATTAATGAATAAATTAATCGTAGAACAATCATGCCGTTGCTATGAAATCACAGCCGATACGGCAAGACGAATGTTCGTTGGTAATTTGACCGGGATCGAATTGGGTATCGCAAACTGTAATTATCATAACGCTGAACTCATCATATCGGCGCTGTGAGTTATTGTCCCGCCGCGCCGAGTAAATGCTTCCTTTCCGAGCATAAGTAGATACTATTTCCATGCTAATAGCCAATTTCTGTACCGTCGCCGTTGCTCGCCCGAGCCGCGACCGTTTTCGATAAATCGCGATACGCGTGGCGGAAAAGAAGCTCATCTATTTCCGGTCGGTTTATAAGCCAGCAAATTTACGACTTTGTCGCCACGTCACTCCGATATAATTTAGCACGCGAATGCGCCAGATACATCGACATTACGCAAACCCCCGAACTCGTACTTGCGCTAATTAATAATGCGCTCTATATCGACAATCGTTATCGGCAAATGCGGCACTTTGCGAACAACAGTCTTGCAAATTCACGATGTTGATGTGGTATCGAATGCACGATATATGCATTCGAATGTTTTGAAATACAAGCTCGCATCGCGCTTAATTCCGGAGCAACGCTAAACAAGCTCGGGCTGGCTGAAAGCGTAATTTTGATACGTAAAGGTAAAAGCATATTTTTGTTTTCGGGCGCTGCTACGTATTTCGAATGCTGCTGTGTAACTTCAACACTGCTGTATAGAGCATGTATGCTTGAAAACATATAAACATATTTCGAAATTCATCGTGTAATTTGCAGCGTGGGCGATCGTCAGACCAATGGTCTTTGTGCCATTGTATCAAAAGTTTTATGTAGTTCGATATCTGGTTTGACAACGTATTTTTCTAATATACAACAAGACGATGCAATAATCACAATACTGGTAAATATGTTAAAATAATAAACAATCGTAATCGTCTCTCGCTTAATCACTCTAACGTGAAATTCTATACAAATGTATCCTAATGCAAGGTTTAGCGGATTTGGCGTCGCATTAGATACAATTAATAAATGACACGATATATCGCGGTTACTATCGGTGAGCATTTGCCCAACATGGCACGCACATTTTATGCGATGGAGTAAAACCGCGCTTTATAGGTACACCGCAGCGCGTTTCGAAATATCACGATGTCGGGCTTAGTCCGGCGAATAAATTCGGAAAGGGTAAAAGCATATTTTAGCCGATGCCGAATGTCGCCTGTTACAGTTTCGATTTGGTCGAGAGTCGAGAGTCGCTCGTCGATGAAACGATGAACGGGGGTTAAAAAGGGGAACGAGAAGTGTGCGGGAGGACTCGCGCGAGCGATGGGAATCCAATGTTTACCGGCGGAGAAATTAAACTGAAGCTTGTGTCAATACCGTTCTCGGCTTTCGTCACAGTCCCCCCCTCCCTGCACCGTGTACACCTATGTTTTACCTTTTTAAATCCCCCGTGGATTCGAAAAGCTTTTTTTTCCACCCCCAAAGTATCGTCATCGTGCGCTGTTATTCGTAATCGGACAACCGGCTGGCAACCGTGCGCAATAATCCGCGCGAGTATAAATTATATCTTAACTACCAGCAACATTTTTATGATTTATCAGCGAAAGCCGATTCAGTTTTGTCAACGATGCTGCGGCACGTGGTTATGCCGTTGTTATATTAGTTGGCAAACATTTTTGTGAGGTTTGATATTATGATAGGGATAAAAATAAAAAGTGTATTAATGTTATGTGGCGCAGTATTTTATTGCATTAAAATTTTTATGGTGATACTGTGTCGGTAAACGAAATATTTTCACTTGAATAAATGAACGCGAATGTTGCGGATTAACGCATGGCTTACTCCTGTACAAAGATAACTTTTCAAATGCAATTTTTATATAATTTTTATACAAGAGTCTGATACAATTTAATATCTCAGATTACGTGCACGTCACTTAACAACGATATACAAAGTGCAGTATATAATTTTTACAGCAAAGCTTTACTGGATCCATGTGTTGCCTTAAAGATAAATTCGCTTCTTGGCTTACGTATTCGATTTTATCGCGAAAGTGCGGAAAGTCCCTGCTGGATTTTCAGTTTTTTTCCCACCATTTCCCGTGCATTTTCATCGGACCTTTTCAGATTATCGGTGACCCGCAAGCAGATCTCTTTGTGGCTGTTGCAGGGTCAGGGCACAATGGCGCTGCAATACTATCGCATCGAGCCGTAAAACCATAGCTTTGGAAGTCGTAAAGCGATGCGAAACGCAGTATGCGTTGTGAATATTGCGTTTCACAGTCCGTATTCGATGAACTCGGTCTTTTGCCACAACTAAAGACCGTGGATAATTAGCAGATAGTTCGCTGCGTTGAAGTACAGAGAGCGAAGCTTTCTATTCCGTTGAACATATAAAGAAAAATTTTGATTTAATTTTTGTGGGTAGAATGGCTTTGAATGCTCACGGCATTAGGATGACAATCTGCCTGTTATACGTGTTATAGGATGCAATTGGGTAACAAAATTGTGAAAGCACAATCTGTTATCCTACTTTGGATTCTTGAAACAATTTCTTGGAATTAATTAATAATTTCACGAAAGTTAGAATTTAATATGTTAAGTCTACATTTAGATAAATTTAGAAGAAATGTCATTTTAAGGATAAGTTTATTCATCAAGAATGAAAAGTTAAATTATTAATTTTTTCTATTTTTTGTATTATTTCTACTTTTAGCTTAATTCGTGAAAACCTTTATTTTCTACGTAGTTATTTCTCAAATCTTAAATTTTTATTATGTTGAAATTACATTTCAAATTTTCGGCAATAATGTATCGTGCTGCTTTCCACCTGTCATATGTTTGATATAATGCTAGTTACCGGTTATTATTATTATATTCAATTTCCATACATATCTTTTGTGTTCTTAAAACAATTTCAATCAAAATCCACTCGAAAATTTTCGTATAAAGCACGATCGATCTCGAAAAGATCAAAAGACCGCGAGTGAAAGGGGGAGGGGGGGATTGAGCGTACAGTGCAAAAAGAACATGGCGGCAGAATAATTAAAAGTAATTAAAACTGTGTTGGTGGCGCTTTGCGGTAATCCAGCCCCGACAAATTCCATTTTGGACCCCGGCGTTGTTTGCTGCTGAGCGACCGACCGGAGCGAAACGCGCCACTCCGCTTTCCGATGCTTTCCGGCCATCCCTGTACGCCGCGCGCATGCACTGAAATTATTCGTCCTCGCGTGGAGAGCCATCGACGCTATTCGGCCGGAAACAGTCGATACAATTTAGATATTCAAGTCGAGCGCCGGGGCCTCATTGTTGCGCGCGATCGGGGAACGGAAAACCCGGAACGCTTCCGCGCACGGTCGGACGCACGCGGAAATTTCGTTTGAGCGTTAAATGCGGCTGTTAAATGTTGCGTGAGCGCGACAGGGAAATGCGCGACAGCGCCGCAGAATTTAGTAGTTTACGATTATCCTCGATATATAATTAAGTTTTAAGGTGTGTCGGGTCTCTCGCTCCCTTTCTCGGGATTCAGTGAATGGATCTTAGGAATAACTGCGTAAAAATTAATTTTATAATTATTCATGCGTTGCTCATCAGATCGAATTTGTCGCTGGTATTAGAAAGGTTTTTAATTTTCCTTTATATTTCGATAGAACATTGATATCGTTATTGTATGATATTGTGATTACGTCACGTGTGATATAAATAATTATTTATTTATGATAACTCAGTTTAATCTATACAAATTTTCTTTTTTGCGTTTGCTTCCTCATCTCGTGTAACTTATTTGAAGCGTAGGTACTGCAATTTGTTTTTTCGTTCCGCGTGGTTCCGTTCTTCTCGCGCCAAAACTTTCTAGGGTGGCACATTCGTTGCAAGGACGAGCGTCGTACGCGAAATCGATCCATTGTAGATCGAGAGAGGATCGCGCGTCTCGTACAATTTTCGCACGTATCCGTAATGCTGCGCTGCTCGCGAAAATCGAGCGACGCGGGCAGGCGCGCTAGAGTGAAGTGGAGTGGAGTGGTATGGCGCGGAGTGCATGCGTGCGAGTTTTCGGCGGTAGGTAGGTAGAGATAGGTAGGCCACGTACGCATGTATGCACGTCGTGCGAAACGCGTAGAGCGAGCGTGTGCCGTGTGCGGATAGGAGAGTATAGTAGCAGAATATAGTCTCGCGAATGGGTCGATAACGCGCAACTCTCTCGCTCATCGCGGAGTCGGCGATGCCACGCTGCCGCGGCCCCCCGTAAGCCGAGCTTTCCTCTCATTCCGTCGTAAGCCCGCACTCTGGCACATCCACCCGTCGCCGCCGCCACCGCCGCCGCCGCCGCCGCCGCCGCCGTCGTCGTCGTCGTCGTCGTCGTCGTCGTCGTCGTTGTCGTCATCGTCGTCGTCGACGTAGTCGTTGCCGCTGCTACTTGCATCGAACGACCGACCGACCGACCGATCGCCCGACCGACCAAAACCGACCGACCACCCCGTGAAACCACCACCGACGCCGACGCCGCCGCCACCACCGCCGTCCCCACCGTCGCCACCTTCGTCCACCGCCGCGCGAGCAGCACTATCAGCAGCAACAGCAGGAATCAGGAGCAGTACCAGCGGCAGCAGCGGTTGTCACCTTGCGATCGCCGCCACGCTGCGCGAGAGTCGACCAATAACATCCGTGCGAATCACGAGAACAACGGAGCGGTATCAGGAACAAAAGGACGGTCGAACGGAGCGGCGGTCTGTGAGGGTGGCGAATTTTCATCGCGAACTCTGTCTCCGAGAGCTCCGTGCGTTTCAGTGTCGATGGACGAGACGTTTCCCCAGCGTGACTCTCAAGCAGTCTCTCGCGATACATTCGCTGAAGTGATGAGGAATGTAATACGCGAATTCCGTCCTCGAGAGCGAATCTTCTTTATTCGTGCTCCGGTCTTCGCGCTCCACTCAAGTCGTCGTTAACAGGTTGTCGTCACAAGCTTTGCTCTCGTCGTCGGTATCGTCTGCTGTATTTTAGTACGAAGATTTAATCTTCGCTTGAGTGAAATCTGAATACTAAAAAATTCCTTCCGAGCTATTCTTCAATATTGTCCTTTTTAATGCGGGAATTCACCCTTCGCTTAAACCGAAACACACCGAGCTTAAATTTAACGAACGGTGAGTGAAGGTAAACAGTTCGCGAAATTGCTCGATCGTCAATATTATGACGGAATATCGAGTGAACTTATTTCGCGAGTGAGATGCTTTATTCGCGGCGGTTATTAGCGATTATTGCACGGTGCTTAGCCAGGTGATTGTGGCATTGAGGTGCAAGCGTGATGAGAGCCCATCATAAACGATCGGTGAGTTTCCGCCGGAGTTGAATATCGTTCCGATTTCCGTCTCGAAGCAAGCTAAGTTGATTGAATTGTGCGGTCGGATGGAGATTCGGAAGATGCCTCTCACCGAGTTAGGATCTCAAGATCCGACACTCTCCCGGCCAGGCGAGCCGCTGTGCTCCACCATCGTGCGATTCGCCAGTTCGTGATTAAGATCTCAGATAAGATGCGGTCGGCGGTTTTTTTGGAGAAGAGTTCCAGTGATTTCGGCGGGATGTTCGGCCAGCGCGTGCGAATCGCTCGGGCTGGATAGTCGGATTGGCCGGATCTTCTCGACCTCAGAGTGCTTCGTGAACGCGAATTCCGGTCCGAAGCGGCGCGGTGGCGTTTGCCGTTGGTATGCGGAACAGTCGGCGGTTCGTGCAAGAAAAAGCGTCGGTTTCCAGTCGATTCGCGGCGGCTTCGGATATCGCCGTCGTGTCGCGAGTGCGTCGTCAGTTAAATATTGGCAATCGGCTGAAGCGATTCGCGTGAAATGCGATAGTTTCCGCGATCGACCGGATATTTTGACGGCGTCAGGCCGAAGTACAAAGCGGAAGTTCCTCGTCTGGTGTACTTCGCAATCACTCGAAGGTGATGTGCTATTATTGTGAGTCTTTTAATTTTCCGCTCTTTCGCGGATGAATGAATTTACCGTTCATCAGAAGTGAATCACGATTCAGTGAATTTATCACACATCTGCCGACGAGTCATTGGATATTCGTCTTGAATACGTATTCTTTTTTTGGACCGCGAGAGCAGCTCGAGAGTTTTTAGTTAAACGGCCGTATCACGTTTCCGTTTAATTCCCAGTTTTGCGATCCCAGTGTACGTCAGTGTCGTGCGTTATCTTAACGTCAAAACATTTTGGGCCAGTTCGATGCGAAAAATGAAAGTCCCGATCATGAAGTAGATCGAACACGGAAGTACGATTTTCGGTAGAAATTACGCGTTCTCGTGTTCGCTATCGAATGACGATCGTGCGTGGTGTTGGTGCTTTTGTCGACGACAGCGAGAATCATCCACGAGTACGGTGATCGTGTGATCGTTACCGTCGTTTGTGACGCATTGAATTACCAAGGCACGAAACATTAGTGCCCCACGGGAAAATGAAGAGATCCTCTTCGTTCTTCACCTCAAGGTAGGACCCTACTTTAGGGAGCCGTTGGTGCATTTTAAACGAATGTAAAAGTTTCACGATGCCGTTAGTGATATATAGTAATCTCTTTAACCGTGTCTCAGTATACGTTCTACTTTTGACAGTACTCCAATTTTAATTCTTAAGCGCCAACACTATTCTAAAGAATATTGGTTAATTATAATAGGATATAATATGATAATATATTACAATAGGATTTTATATATATTATCAGATGATTATGTAATCAATATAGAGTATAAGTAATGCGTTGAGATTAAATACAGTTAATATGAAATTTATTTATGACAAGTAAAAAGAGCAATCCATAAAATGGTACATATTTGTATTTGTAACAGGTTTCGATTTGCGTACAAAAAAATTAATTTTACAAAATTGTGTACATTAGATATCGAACCTTGGTCTATTTCTCAATTGCTTACATTTAAGTTAAGCAGGTATTATTCCAGCGAGAATCGGAATCGGAAATTGCACGTGCATATACGAATACCGCGTTCGTCGACTGACGCATATTCTAAAAAGACTTCGAACCCGCGAAATAAATTGCCGAGTGCGTTCTTCAAGGTGATTAATGTCTACGTCAACTAGCGTTCGGTCGCTATTCGTCTTGCGCAATCGTTGGAATGCGGACGCCACAGAATTTAATCGTCCGCGAACAGTGGCGCGAGCGCCGGTCGCGTGAATTTCATCTTGTCTCGTGTAATTAGTCGACGGACGGGGCGATTGTTACTTATTTGTCAATTTATTTGTGAATATACCGTACGCGTGGACAAATCGCGTCTTTAACAAATGAGCGTGACGCGCAAATTTATACCGATCGATAATACTGTTAGTAATCCTCGAATGTCTACGTTCCGTTTTTTCTCCGCTTCTGACAAGATCGTCACGGATGACTAAAAGATCAAAGTGTTATTCGAGAAAAACAACGTGAGAAGGGAAACGAGTGCTAGCCGAAGTAAAAATATTTGCTTTTAAACAAGAAACATTAGATTGCAACCTTTTTCTCACTTCGGCACAATATAATAATTATGTTCTCGACGTCATAACGCGCGACGGGTTTGTTTCTTGTGGGTGTTACGTTAGCCTCTGGATAGGTAAACATAGTCTTGACAAGTTTTGCTTTCAACGTTCTTCTAATCTTTCGGAAAAGATCTTCCTCTTTCCTAAGGCTAGCTGCTGAACGGGTAAACATCGATGTTGGCGATAGTATCGCCCTGCGTTTTCGTTGGTTTTACTGGCTCCGGTAATATTTCGTTTGAAAGCGATCGGCGAGGCGTGCCGTGTAAGTAGATGCTGAGAAAACAACGAGAATAACTACGGTGGTGGGTAACTTTGAAATCGGAGGCGCGCGGCGCCAAGCGCAAACTGATGCTTCGCTTATTTTCAACGATCTCGATCCGAGGGAAATCTCGTAAACGACTGAAAGACCGGTAAACCTTTCTCTCGGGTGTTTGGCTATCGTCTGAATCGTGTTCTTTTTGTTTTTGCATAATAGCAATAACGAGTTTATTTTATCATTAGTTTTTGTTCTCGCAAATAAATTGCAACAATTAACAATTTGTCTTTAGTAATATACTATTATACGTAATTACGTGGACAATCGAATAGAACATTGCTTCGGCTATTGTCTTGGATATTCGCAACTATTTCTCTTTCTTGAGCGTTCGCGTTTTATTTTTTTGGAGTATCGACAAGATTGAAAGCTTTTTTTTAACACTCTTTTCGCATTAGCATTGCAGAAGCGACGCGGCATAGTTTGACATTTCATCGATTGATCGTCGTTATTGTATCTTCGCGGAGGGCTCGGTATATTAAGTTGTAAGGCGTTCGTTAGTCACTCGCGAGAATATTCCCGTAACTGTGCGTCTTCGTAATGGTTATGCTGTTGCATCGCTAAATCCGCTCGCGTTTCTCGTCGCGTCTTCTTTGCGAATTGCGCAAAACGAAAGTTCGACACTCGGGAGGAATATATTGAAATATCGGGCTTCGATTTCACGTTTGCCGCGATAAACGAGGGGGGCCTTCGTAATAACGTCACGTACACATCCCCCGACTACCGCCACCCCAGCGGATCAAAGGAAGAGAGCTCTCCTAGCTCGGAGCAATTCGTGCTTTTAATTTAGCTCACGAACCAGTCGGCCCGCCGCCGCCGGCTACTACAACGAACGTGTCCGGGTTATCCTTATTCAGAAATTATCCGAAACTGTCGCTAAATTTCCTCTCCACCACGAGCACTCTTCCTTGCCCTCCCCCTCATCACGCTCTCTGTTCGCAGCTTTTGTGTCCGCGGCGGTAGCCCTGAATTTCCTATCCTCCCCGACTAATGTATATCGTTACTCCCGCGACGCGGGTAATTTTAGATCTCCGTCTCGCGTATCTCATTTCTCTTTCGTTGCGTTTCCCGATACATTTTCCGTCCTCGATGCTTTCCACGTGAATCGCTTTTAAATTCACTCCAAGTTTCCCCTCGAAGTAACTTTCGCGACTCCGCGATCGCAATAATAACTTAGCGGAGAGCAATCCGTTATGGCGCGCTTCTGAAATGGATATATTCGTGTTTTTTTTTTATACGTCGTAATAGATATCGGTGGTCTGATGGTGGTAAAATAATTGGCGTGCCATTTTTGGATTATTTTTGATATGGATATAATATCTGTAACGAATGTTATGTCCTGCACATAAATTTTGCGCGGACCTGCGACGGACGTTTATGGTTCATAAAATGCAATTTGTTTTGACGGTAAAAGTTTACAAAATCGAGTGCCGCGGCATCGGTGCGTTTAACGAGATATGACACGAGCGTCGGTAATTCTTTTAATAAACGCGTGAAACAAACACGTGTAACACACGCAAATAAGTGACGATCCGGATCAGGCGGGTTTCGTAAGTACGCGCACGTAAGTAAGCGCACGTTTTGCTTATTTCATCGCATGGCGAGCTGTGCTAATGCAATATTTTCTCACTCTCCTTTTATCGAAATTACCAACGCTCGCTGGCGCACACGAACGTGACGCGAAGCGCGGAAAAACGTCACTCGGGACGTAGTAAAAACTTGCGCGGAGCAAATTTCACAGCGAAAATACAACGCGTCGAAATGCGTTAACACGTCAAAAGCGAGAATCGTGAAACTATTTTCAGACCTTATCGCGTTGCCGCCTCGTTTTGCTCTTTTGTTCACGTCACGCCACTTAAAATATTACCAATTAAAAGGAGTACGACGTCAGGCGGTAAATCGATGTATCGTTTGATGTTGAAGATTTTCATTTAGAAAGATAGTTTTTGCTCATGAGAGATGTAATTCTAATTATCAAAATGAAGAAAAATTACTTAATCCTGAGGCTTCGCCTTGGGACAGGCAGGAAGTACCGTCATTAACCGAAATGAGCGGTTCTTCTACATCCTTTGCCTTTCACGCTTCTTTTTTTGCGCCCATATTTTCTCTTTCAGCAAAGTTCCGCCCATCCTTTGACCTCGGCTATCATTACTGAAGAGTTAGTGGGAAAAAGGCGGTCACCCAAATAGATTACACCGGGCTCTCGTAATCAAGTTGGGGAAAATCGATATTAATGCATCGCGCGAGATATTCGTATCGTTGTATTTTCTAACTAAAACGTATCGTAAAGTAAAGAAACCGAATAAAAACGAACATGCTGAACTTGAATGCGCGCATAAAAGCTTGACAGCAAGATAGTAAAAGTGCATAATGTTTTAAGACGCGGCTTACGGCGGAACGGAAATGCGTTGAACAAATGAGTGAAGAGGATAGAGAGGAAAGAGAGAGAGAGAGAGAGAGAGAGAGAGGGGGAGAGAGAGAGAGAGAGAGAGAGAGAGAGACAATGAACGTATTACCGCACAGTCTGCTCCTAATGACGTAACCTGTTGACGAGATTATAATCAGGCGGCGGACATTAAAGCTAGAGCGGAGCTGGAGCGCGAGTATCTAACTTCAGCTTCTCTAAAGACCTGGATGTTACACACGGGAGATATATTATGGACACATACCTACGTATGCCTGTGTATGCGGTACACGTAAATTATATTCATACGTTTATAATGTCATCGTCGTTGTCGTGTGTCGGGGGAGTGGGAGGGGGGAGGGGGTGAAGGTCTTTTGCGGACGAGAGCCGGCTCTCTCGGCTTTTCGCTAACAGCGTAAGCGCACTTACCTTTGATCCGGAGCTAGCCATAAACATCCTTTTATCGGCCCTTCGTTAGGGAGAATCAACTAAAAATGCAGAACGACGTGCCATTCAACGACACAAAGGACGTGTAAAAGCCTCTCGAATAGTGGTGAGGCGTCGCTTGTTGCATCCCTCTCGTGCTTTTATTAAAGAAAAAAGGAAAGCTCTGAGCGGGCACATTTCGTAATAAGATCTCCTAAATCTATTACAACAATCATCAATGGTCTATTTTATTATTACGAGTCATATAATTTCCAACATTTCATTTATCTTAAGATACACTACAAGAACATATATCTATTATATTTTGTATTTACATTAAATTCTTGCGTTAATTTGATATATTATATTATTAATATAAAATTTTGCCGTCATTAAATTGATCTTTTGGAATTTTATTATGATTTTTAGGAAATATGTGTCATTTCTTGTCGGATCTTGACAAATTTGGCTGAATAAGTAAATACGCTCACAATTTTCCGAGCTTAAATACTCCTGACCTCTTTTAGAAAATTCAACCTTCTGGCACGCTGAGCTAATAAGCTGCGTGCGGGTATCGTAAAATTCGCCATCGAATACTTCCGTATCGTTGTACAAGGTCTTCGAATACTCCGAAACGACCTCTGCCTCTATCTCCCGTCTGAGTAAGCCCTCGGGAATCTGATTCGCGACTTTACGATTTCATGCTGCAAGCACGCCGCGCGCGAGTCAGTAAAAGCTGCGGCGAGAAAGAGAAAAGAGAGAGAGAGAGAGAGAGGGAGGGAGAGGGGGGAGAGCAGAAGAAGAAGTTGTAAACCCGCACTTAAGCCAAGCGATAAAAACTTTCGAGGGCGGCATGGCCGCGGACGTATTTCCGGCTCACGGCCGGGATGACTCCGCGCCGAGGTAGCTGTAGAGAAAAACGACAACGGGACCTTCGAGAAGAGATAATGAGAAAGTCGAAACGCGCGCAAGATGGACTTTTCTGTTCAGCTTAGAGTGAATCTTGTAGGGATTTATCGGTTATTAAAACCCGCTATATATTTTTTTAACTTAATTCCGTAATAAAAGCAGGTCTGAAAAATAATTTCAAATAGAAAATTTATTGGCACACATGCATGCAATCGATTTCCAACGTAGAATAATACAGATTAATATAAAATGAAATAAAATAAAATAAAATGAAATTAATATAAAATGAAGATACATCGTCTACGAGGAACAGGTTTTACAAGATTCAATTATATTAAGATTCATTTTTCTTTTTATTTTTATGGCATAATAAGGTAGGAATAATAGAAGAGATTAAAATTTAATGAAATATACAAGTTACTTTTGATGTGTACTTGAGTCAGAATATCGAATAGGCGACGAAGCTTTTATAAATGCGAATTAATCTTACATAACAGCGGAGGGAAGCATACGACGATGAACGTTATCTCACGGTCCGAGCGAATGAATTTAGATTACCTTTCGCACTAGCACGAGTGGAAGCAGATTTTTATGAAGCAGATAATACGCTCCACGATCTACATTCCATGCAGAGCGGAATAGGCCGTAAATTTACGTTTAAGCCCCGCGTTGTTTCCAGCATCCGCTAAAAAATTACCGCGGTACACTATCTAAGAAGAAAAATGATGCAATCCGCGTATTTATTCTCTGCAAGAATCACGCTGAGATTATTACGGTTGATAAAATATCGCGATTAAAGACGCTATCTTTTTATATTTTGCAGAATATATACAGATCGTACAGATATACGATTATATTAATAATTAATTATAATTGTTTTAATTTCTGATGTAATATAAAAATAGTGTGCAAATGAAACATTACCTATATTTATACCGCGATAACATTTTTGGATAGAACAGCATCTTACATCCAGTCACGAATCTAATTGAGATCACGCACAGAGAACACAATGTACAATGAAGATCGCTCGCGCGCGATAATTACGAATGCGTTTTTGCTTTTATGACGCTTGTCCGTATTTGTTCCTTTACTATTTTTCGTTAAGTATGCCAACTGCATTAGGGCATGTGCCCGCGAAAATACGCGGTCCCGTGTACGCGTACGTACATGCAGAAACGGGGAAAATACAAAGAGGCGGGTACGAATGCACCGAATTTCAGAGTTCGCAGTTTATCTTGGCGCATTTGCAGTGGCACGAGGTAAAACACAAACGTTGGCTGTATAGGGAGGGGGGAGGGGTGAAGAGGTGAGAGGGCGGTAATCGGAGGAGTGGTTTCGCTCCCGTTGTTTCAGAGGGTTCAGAGAGGAGGAGAACAGGGGATGGGGGCGAAATGGAAAAAGGGGTTGCTAGCGGGCTATAGCGCTTGTCGGGAAAAGCTCGTTAAAGAGATACTGTGGCCGAAGTTAATGAACAAAGATCGGTGTAGCATCTTGTCATTATCCGATTGAAAGTCTATAACGAGCGGATGTTTATATAGCAATCGTTCGTAAATGTGAATTTGCGCCGGTATAGTCGGCAGTTTTTAATTACAGATTACTTCAAGTCTTCGTTGTTCCGTTGGCATTGTTAAAGATACTATTGTGACTATCAGAATCGATTCGTTAAAAATTACTTTATACATTGTATTGCAGATTATTCACAATGTTGTATAGTTATTTATAAAGCCTGGTATGTGCATTAGACACATGTCTACTCTCTCATTTTATATAAAGTTATTTTAAGTTTGCTCTTTCGAATCATTGAAGAATATTTTGACTTTAAGAAAATAAATAGTTATGAAAATAAATATTATTGCAAGACGAATAGATATGGGAAGAGTTTGACGCGACACAATTGATCTGAACGATAGGAATACAAAAGGCATCCATGAAAACTTGATCTGCGTTATAAACAAGCATCCAGAGATCTTCTCGCTTTTTTTTCTCATCTTTAGGCACATGTCTATTTTTAAAAAATTATTTGTGTTGCGGTTTCTTCAGCTCACGTTGATACATTTGACTTCCTTTTGTCGTCCTTTTTATTCGCCTGCAACGCTGGTCTTTCTCATCGAATTTTCGCGCTGCCATTCCGACACGTTCAGATTTATATTTTCTGCCCGTTATCGGGCTTTCCCTTTTG
The DNA here is from genome assembly GCF_003070985.1 of Temnothorax curvispinosus. Lineage (NCBI taxonomy): Eukaryota > Metazoa > Arthropoda > Insecta > Hymenoptera > Formicidae > Temnothorax > Temnothorax curvispinosus. The sequence continues at coordinate 336,981 of NW_020212008.1, read as the reverse complement.
TGCGTTGCCCTTCTACGTCCAGTCTTTCATTCCGTTTTCAAAGCACCACCGCTCCTCCCTCCCTCCTCCCCCAGGCGAATGAAAGCGCCCTTCTTATATAAATAGCGTCGCGGAGTGCCATGACAATAACGATTTAACCGCTGTCAGAAGTAGCGTTTTTTATCGCAGGTGCAGCTGTTCGGAGATTCTTCGTGAAAATCAGGAGTAGCGATTTCCGATGCTGATGCTGGGATCATCATATCGCTCCCCTCGCACCGAAACGATTTGGATTTTCGCCCTTTTCTCCCGACCCAACTGTTCTCTTTCTCTTTCACCCGATATTCCCCAGTGGCCCCTTATCTTCTGGCGCGACTCCAAGTCTCCGTTATCGGGTCTTTCTGACGCCAATTACGCGATTTTTCAAATCGACGACTCGCCCGCGCGAGGAACGCGGGGAAAAATATCGTAAGTGATCGCGAAATCAATAGCACGTTGACATTCTTTTAGCATAAGTTTTATTAGTTCATTCTTTACGTCATGCACGGTAAAAATTTAGTAGAGTAGATACTTACACGGTGGATATTAATACCAATAAAATATCAAAGTTCAGCATTAAATATCGAAATTTACGTGAAAGGTTAAATTTTATAATAACATTTGTTGCGAGAAAAGTAAAGAGAAGTTCGTCTCTCAGAGAGAGTTCTTTCGAACTTCTGAGGTGCGACGACTAATTAATGTTATCCACGTGCGTTTGCGCCTGTTTACCATGTCTAGGAGCTTTGAGTGAGAGGCGCTGCTTTTCAAACTGGTCAGAATAGGATGGTAAAGATACTCGTTTCTCTCTCTCGTCTCGGCAGAAGTTCTGAGCCGAATATATCTTGGCCATCTAATTAGTTTCACGCTAACGAGGGTGGGAGTTCTTACTTCTCTTAGTGGGGCAATATAATGAGGCTAACTCTCCATTTAACTTTATGCAGTTATAATATATACATATATGTGTAAAAGCGATATATATTTCGTGAATGTACATTTTAGAGTCGTATATGTATGTATAAACGCGTGTTTATGAATGCACACGGTTCGAAAAATTGTTTTATTAACTTACAGCAACAACGAGCGGAATAATATTACGCATTTTACACATATTGCACATATTGCACATTAGAAGATGTTACTGTTTACCGATGGCAAAACGTTTGATTATTCTGCATCCTCTTTCTATTATTTTACCGCTTTGCTACGAAATGCAATATTGTCTGAAATAATATCTATTCACGTTTGTTTGCATAATAGACATAAAGGCGTATACGTTCCCGTCATTTAATTAAGTTTGCACTAGCGTAACGATGGTACTGTACACGTTGCGCATTATAATTAACAAAGTGAATTTTGCATGTACAATCACGGTGCTTGCATGTCTGCGACACACACTTCACGATCCATTTTATATTACACAAATGTAATTTTTATTTTACAAACAAAAGTATATTCTTATACTTATAACAACGCATGCACAAAGAGCATATTTAATATTTTTATGTTAATAATGTCTCATCGTTGTTTTCCTATTCTATAGCATAATTGTAATTGAAAAAGCATGCATATAATAATATTATTATGTTTATTAATTTTGAAATTTTATTTGCAAAAATATATTGATTTTTCTTTTAAAGCACAAATGATCTGATGCGGATAAATTAAACATAATTGAAGCGCATGCGATTGCTTATCTCGCGATTTATATTTCCATCCGAGTTGAGAAACATAAATCATCTTATTTGAAACAAAGATATCCGTTAGTACATTAACGTTTCCCCGCTTAACATTTATCGCGCGACGCGTTTTCTTAAATTAATCTCGCGACATCATTGAACTGTAGGAGCAATAGAAAATCATGATCAGAGAATGTAGCAATGCTTAAATGCATATTCTCTTCGTCTTATTCGGCGTGTCGTCTTTAGCAAACGTCATCGTCTTCGTCGTCATTCTCTCCGTCGTCGTCTTTGTTGTCGATGCCCGCTCCTTTCGATCGCGCGGGGCGAAGTACGGCCTCATCGTCTAATTAGTTTTACATTAACGAGGTAAGGGGATTGTACTCGTCATACGGTGGAATTAACAGCGCCAATTTCGTATTTAAGTCTACGCCAGTCTCTCTCGGTTCCTCTCTACGCACAGAGAGCGACATTGAGGTAATTACGAAGTAGCTCTTTCGCTGCCTCGCGCTTGCAACGTGGTGGTGGTCCATCCTTTCCTCGCGTACGTACGTACGTACGTATCGCGCGTAGGTACATATCAAGGCACGTATCCTCCATGTGTACCGTACCGGGGTGGGTTTACGTTGGTTTGCCTAATGTCTGTTGCACCGCCTTTGGCTACGCTGGGGCTCCTTTCTCCGTGGCGTGCCTATTAATTAACCCCGAGACGTTAATTGCGTCGCGAGTGGCGGGAGACGCGGGGAGGATCGGCGCGTGTTCTCTCTGTACACACTCGCGTGTACGACGCTACGCATGCGATACACGTAGCCGCGAGCGTAGTCGCGTGTCTCTCTACGTGCCTCTCTCTCTCTATATGTTTAACCTTGCCCCTTGGCAGCCGTGAATAAGCTCCGACGTAACGGTACGCGGATAAGAGCCGAAAGGGGAGAAATGAATTAACACGCTTAATTAGACGACGTCGAGCGGTCTTTTTCTCTTTTTCTCCCGCTTTCCGCCTCTTCCTTTTCCATTCCTCTTATTTATTTTCGGCTATCTCTTCATGCCTTTCGCGGCTTTTCTCTCTCGACTTTTCTACTTATCTTTTCGGCTTCTTTCAATGTTTTATGTCGGCAAGGCATGCCGACATAATGGCCATTAATGACCATTGACGAAACCGACGACAAGGTTGACTATTTGCTAATTGCCAAGGCGGATTGTCTCGTCGGGTCACTCGACTCGACGAGTGCAGCCCCCTCGTTGCTTTTGCTTTTTCGTGCAGTGCTTCTGTATATAGATTAACTTTCGAGATATTTTTTGCGTTGATATATTGTACAGGAATTTCTTTTGCAACCCTTTTTTTAAATTAAATTTAAAGATGACCAATTTTTGAGTGTATTAGTCTGGTTAATTTTAGGTGATTTTTATTATTACGAAATTTCAAGTTTTTATGATATTAAGACTGAATATTAAATGTAAAAGCATTGAAGTATATAATTTTTCCTTCTTAGAATCAGCTATGTATATTTAACGTAGCGGATCAATTAAGTATTCTATCTTTGATTTTGATTTTTACGCGGAGCGTCACGTCGGAAACAACCACATGCGCGAAATGTCGATAAGGCGGAGGAACGAGCGCTCGTTGGGGCTGATCGATGGATGCGCCTATCGTTTGAAATTACGTTAATTGGACGTTGCCGAGAGCGGAGAGACAGTTTTCTATGCTATATCGAGCGTGCACGCATTTGTCAGGCGGCGAAAGAGGAAAAGAGGTCGAAAAACGGAGACGGAAAAGGAAGAGAGAGACCTGATGGATGAGATAAAGAGCGAAACGGAATCAATGGACGGAACGAGGAGGAAAAACGTACGCGGTGGTCCCATTGGGTCGCATTGAAGTGTTGCCCTTCGCCACAGCAACGCAGGGGCTCTCCATGTATCGATTCGTCTTTCGAACTTCGAATTTTCAGGACGTGCGCGCGCGTGCCCACGCTCGACTCGCGCGTACATCATCAAACGAGTAACGCGATTTAAATGGTTTCGAGGATTCGAAACGAGCGATTGTGTGATGCGCCCGCGCCGCCCGGTTGGATTTTATCGCGTGCGCGCGCGACGTGTACACGGGGGATTCGATTACATGGCAAAAATATTTCCGAGCGACGACGCACACACGCTCGGAGCTTTTAATATGTTGTTATTATTTGCGTTTCGTTTTTGCTACGCGAGTTCGCGCGCTGCATTCTGCATCCGACGAATACAGACGTTTGATGTGCGAATGAATGGATATTTCCGGGCGACGCGGACGCCGGTCGCGCTGCGGGTTAACGTTTATGCGGATTACGTTTATAGAAGTGCGATCAACAGCGCCAGTGTTTGCGCCGAGTCGTCGTCTGAATAAACATGAAATTTTCAATAAATTGCGCGGTATTTTTCGAAAAGTTCCGAAACAGTTTCCGAAATGCGACAGTTGATTCAAATGGGAGTGGCCGCCGGAGTGCTATTCAGTTTGAGCAAAAGTTTGGTCGTTCTCTCAGGATCTCCCAGCCGGGATATCCTATTTTGTAAAATACCAGACATTCCCGCGCAATCATGTCCTCGCTTTTAGCGCGTAATGGCGCACCAGACTGCGTCTGACTAAGTATCCATCCCGGGAGGGAGGCGGAGGACGGAAAGCACTGTCGTCGATGTGAGAGACGGATGGGCGGGGTAGAGATGGAATCTCGGCATAAATTAATCGACCGATGATAAATTGCAAAACGCGACCGAATCAGAACGGAGGAGAATAGTCGAGACACGAGACTCGAAAGAGAAAGGGAGATGCGGAGGGAAGGGAGATGCAAAAAGAGATTGTCAAGGGAGATGGATGTCTCCGGTTTCTCGTGCATCTATACTATTGCATCACGGGAGTGCTTCGGCCGTCGTGCATATCCATCCCTTCCATACAGGGATGGGTATCTTGGGTATCCAACTTTAATTTCTTTGACGAATTTGTCGACTTTTCCTTACAGAAGTTATGACGATAGAACGCTTTCCGTGTCCATCATTTTCGAACGTAAAAACTCTTGGCTGGAAATGCCGAAATTTTTCTGTACGTTCGTTGTGTTTGCACGAGACCACACATTAATCGCGATCTTTTAAATAATATCGTCATTCCTGGAATCTTGATTCTGATTCTGAAACAGCGCGGAACGGATTTGCGAAATGATACGACGAATTTTTGGCGCTTGGCGCTGCCGACGGGATTAACAAAACTTTGGCACATTTTCAAATCCTCGTGGTAAATCCTCAGTCGTTTTTATGTTTTTATCCTTGCTATCAGCGATCGCCAATATTATTCTGGATTTGCTACGCGGCTCCTTTTTTAAGTGAATTTCTGATCGGTTGCATTCTATGTGTTTTTGAAGCGTGGCGATGGCAGAAGTTTCGATAAATTCGGAATTTCTCGGAAAGGTTCACCAATGGATTTTTCCGGGGCGCAGAAGTTATGGAAGGATGCTGCTCCATTAAATGGAAAAACGTTCTCTTCCACCATCTCTCGACTTTCTATAAAACGATGGCGCATTCTCTTCGATTTTCCACTGGCTTCGGTACTTCCCCTGATTTTTACGTTCTCCTTCTTATTGCTTCGATTAACTTGAAATCCCTGAATAGAGACCGGTGTAACTGTCAAGCGCAGTGTCACCAGAGTCCCCCTGTCGTTATATATTCCGCGTGTATCTCCGCTGTCGTTACATATTCCGCATATATTTCCGAAAATTGAGATTACGCCGACCAGTCTCGATTGTCTTCGCCGATTCGCTCGTTAGCTCGGAACTCCTCCGTAAAAGAGTTCGCGCGAAACGAACGTCGAAAAAAAAAGGAACGTACTATTTCCCACCTGCTTCTCCCTTTTCGTGAAGCTTCCCGGATTTTTCCGTTTCGCTCCTTCCGGCGCAACGATTTCCTGCCTGTGACATGGCCGGACTTTTAATTTTAATCATCGACCGGGGAATTATAAAAGTTGCTCTCGCTCGAGGACGCTTTCAATTAAGGATTTCCGTTTCTCTCGGGACGATCGGTTCGGTTGGCAGGAGAGAGAGAAGAGGGAAAGGGGCCAGGGAGAGAAATCGGGGACGAATGGTTGAGGAGAGTTCTTTTCGTCTGTATCTACTGTCCGTCCTACTCATCCTTTACCTACCTACGTATTCCCCCAGGAAGGCAAACCGCAGGAACAACGTGCGAGGATTTTTCCAATTAATTTTATGAATCGGAAGATCTTTAGGGACTATTTGTGAAATTAACTCGTAACTCGACTTACGCCGCGGCGCCGTAGCTTCTACTGGTAATCACGAGATGCTTCAAGTATATATGTACATGTTGTAGCTACAATGCAATATCAGACGTATGCCGATAATATGTTACATGTAAAAATAATTATAGCTTTTTTTATATATTGCATTATTAATATCGCGTCATCTTTTCAAACCAATTTTTAAAACTAACTTGTTTTTCGTTATTGTTTAATTAAGTGTTAAAACCCGAACTGTGATTATATTATAAAGGTAAAAGAATTGCAATTATGTCTTGAAAATATGGTACAACGGTAACAAAAGCTACGTGTTGCGTCTGGAAATAGTAGCATACAGTGTGTTTCCGTTTCACGGAAAAATAACCACAAGATAGCTAGGGCTTCCCGTTGACAATGGAAACAAAAAGGACGAAAAAGTAATTTGACCAAATAAAACAGTTGTGCGGTGCCTTGGGCGATGCACTCATTGTTGTACGCGCATATGCGCCTAAAACTATTCAGGCTTTTTGCGCATTTTGCGACAGGGCGAGACGGTAGAGCAGGAAGGAGTTACAAGACTTACGCAAGCAAAGGTATTATTCTTCCCAAAAGACTTATGTGAAGCAGCTGCTCTTGCAATGCGGCTGCTCTCGGTCAGAACTACATTATGGTTGACACAGCCGTACAATCTGGTAATAGCCCAGTAACAGAACAGAGATTATTTGTTGTTCGGTAAGCAATTAGTAGATAATTACTAAAATTAAACGTTAAAACAACAGGGAGGAAGGAAGGCTTTGGCACGTTTTATCTCTATCAATAACTACTGTCTGTTCAGGACTATTAAACATTCCCTATTAATGGTATCTCGCATGAATATCTCGGAATTTTTTTTTTTTCATAAACATTGTTTTATCCGAGTTACTACTTTTGTAAAAATTAAAAAAATGATTAGTACAGAGTTCGTGTTTTATCCGTCATAATATATAATTCGTGAATTTTGTTCAAGGATGTTAAGCTACATAACGATACGCGTCCTATATTCGCAGTAAGAAAGAAGGAAAGGAAATTAGTTATTAGAGAGCGAATTAGCTAAGGTGGCAACGAATTAAACATTAACGTGATTACACGGTGAACACAGGCGGAGCGTAGCGAATTTCGAGGCCGCTCGCATTCTCTTTGTGCAACTAGAGATCCACGAGCTTGCGCTAATCCGGCGGTTCTTCGAAGCGTATACATCCTCGAGAGGATACTCCGAGAGGATAGATTGCGGCGTATATATCCGCCGGTTCGCATAACTTCTCCGAAATCGAATTCTGCAACGGTGATGCTATTTGCGCGAGGTGGAACATGCATCTAACGGTGTGCTCGCGTTTATATACGGACATAAGAGGATGGAATGGAGGAATCATAGATACATATTTCTTAAGGTCTCAAGTTAAAATCATAAGAGTGTACTTTTTACAATCTCTCTCTCTTTCTCTCTCTCTCTCTCTCTCACACTTTTAGTCAAGAACTCTAAATGTTGCAAAATTGGGGGGTTATTTGGTAAATTTACCAAATTTATAGTTTCAATATCTGATTGAAATTAGTTTCGGTACTTCGACGTCAAGACTTTTTTAAGTTGACCGTTCTTCGATCGAGCTCTCAGTTTTTCTGTCCGTCACGGTGCGGCGCCCCGCGACTTTGTTTCCCACCTTATTAAGTCAACTAACTTTTAAATCTTCATTTTCATGCAATTACGCGCGGAGATGAATTATTGGTTTTCCGTCGGTTTCGGTTGCGAGTAATTGAACACGGTCGGATATCTTCCGAGGTCTAAGGTTTCTTAGGCGCAATAAGGATATAAACCATGCTGGCACCGTACTTTCCGTGTGCGATATTGTTCCGCGATTATGTATCGGCCATCGTTTTGTGAGATAACTGTCCCTCTGGTACTCACAAGTGGATCCGATACGGCCGCGTTTGCAGTGCACAGGCTCCGTACTGTAATTAAGTGGTTCGAGGAAACGGGTAGACCGAGAAGTACTGTGTAACGTTCTCTCGCTGCTCTGAACGATTACCGATGAGGGATAATACTACGAGGAGACAAGTAAAGCCTCCGTCGATAGAAAATCAATATGTCTCCAACTTTGCGGTATCTCGTGTTATATCTTCTTTTTCAAATACGGTTATTTAATAGGATTAATCCTTTGCCCTGATCGATACTTAATCGTATCGCTGGTAGATATGCCGACCTGTTAAGGTATCGTATTCTCTCCTCTTTCCGCTGTTAGTACAACACATTAGAGCTTGCTAAGTGTCTCTGCTGGGAATTGAAGGGATGGTCGAAGAGAATTAGAGGACAAGCCGGGGCTGCATCGCTGCATGGCTTGTAGCAGTATATATTGAAAATTAATGTTGCGTAGTGTAGCAGTGCGCGACGATAAATTATACTACGTTATATCTAGAATTAATTAATAATTGCGAACACAAGACATAGTACGAAGTTTTTATCTGTTTCTGAGAGGGAACAGAAATTGGAGAATATCTTAGTGAAGGTGTAATAATTTAGTGGATAAAGGGACACACAATTAGAAGGAGATTTAGAGCGGAATGGTAGAAAAACGAAATTGATATTTTAGAAAAAAATATATCAGCTGTTCGCAAGTTTGTGTGAGAGAAGAAATTGAAATCAATGGTAGAGGAGGCGGTTGCATGGTGCGCGCGAGTGCTTTCGCACTTTAAGATTCGATCTCTCTCCGGCAATCTCCCATTCGCTTGGCGTGATTATACGCGGGTTCCATACGGCTTACAGCTGTCTGTCTAACGGTCTGAAGCCCGTTACGAGGTAGCAGCGAGCGCTTCCTCGTGGAAGCTTGGCATCTGCCGTCCATTGCCACCCAGCGCGCGCAATGCAGCAATCGCGCAGTAGTAGGGCCGGGGCATGTGTAATTAAATGCAATCAGGCAATAGAGTACTCCGAATTGCCGTGCGTTTAGCTCGCTTCGTCGGCTGCTTCTACGATCCTCGGCTCGTCCGGCTCTTACGCTCTCCGGTCAGGCTCTTTCATTCGTTTCCTTTCGTACCTCTCGTCTCGCCGACCAACGAGCAAGCGGAATGAACGCTCACGCACGCGAGCGCGAGCGGAGCGAGCGTCGCCCGCGGCAACGTCTATTCGGCATTTCATTCGACGGACGGGCGGGCGTGCTCTCGAAAGAGCGAAGCTGAAAGGCTTTCAATTCGATAAAGCGCTTTCAGCAAACTTCAGCTCCGAGCAATTAACGGGAATTAATTCTCGTTTCTTTTTCCATCGCTCGCGCGCGCATCCACTCCCCTTTCCCTGTCGGTGCCGCGCTCTCTCGCGAGTGAAGGCGAACGCAAGAGCGAATTTCTCGTCGTTCGGAGCGACCCTTTGCACGACTTCTTATTTGATTTAAGATCGCTGAGCTCCGCAGTTCCTGAAAGCGCCCCGCGCTCTCTTTCTCTCTCTCTTGCGCGCGCGCGAGTACGGAGATAGAAATTTGTTTACCTGAAAGCGCGGAATCCTGACGATGTAACGGTACTGAAAGAATGCGCGATGAATGATCGTGTCGTTCGTTCTTATCTCTAGAAAGTTTCTTCCCCCTTTTATTCTCCCCTTCTTTCGTGATAATTTAATGCTGTTCATCGCATCCTTCCTCGCTTTGACGAATAAATGTTTGTTGGAAATGTGATATTTAAACTCGTATTTAAACGTTGCATGTATAACGATTAGAGTGAAACAACAATTTGTATACGTCCGTACGATTATTAGACTAATCCCTGTGTCTCGACGTAGGAAGTGATGCAGAGCGGAGAGAAAGTCGTAAACGAAACAAAAGCGTCCGAAAATCGGAAACGCCGTAGGAGAGATGGCGGGTGGGATGCCTCGAATTCTCGACAGGAAAAGCGTAGACAAAAGGGTTTGGGGGCGGCCTATAATTCAGACTTGATGGCTAGATGGACGGGGAGGGAGAGTGGATGGGTCCGCGGCAACGTGGAGGAACAGTAACGGGAAGGACGGGGACGGGAGGGATTGCAAGGGAGAGAATTACGAGGTCACTTCCGGTGGCGCCTGCACGAGCTTCCGCTTCCGGTCGCGCAGCACACTGTCCCTCCTGCTTCAGCCGCCACCGCGACCGTCTCATCCTCCTTCTTCCGCCCTCTCTTCTCGCGTCTGGTCCTGGCGGCTGGATAGCTTGGTCGCTCGCTTTTCTGACCCCCTTTTTCACCGGGGACCCCCTTCCCTCTCTCTCTCTCTTTTCTCGTTCGAGAACCTCGTCCACTATCCGGTGCAGGACCTCGGTGCAGCGAAACTTCGCACAATGGCGTAACTTGGCTATTACTATCGCGTGCCCATACTCCCCGGTCATACTCTATCGCCTATACTTCTCCCTTACCGGAGTCAACCCTCTCCCTCTTCCTCCTTTCTCATCCGTGCTCGTGTTGCATTATGCATACCCCCCACCAGATAAATGGCGGATACGGTGGACCGTTCGGCGGACCGGACTCATGTACATCTATAATACAGGTTGGTGCAGAGGGTGCTGGTGTCCAGGATACTCCAGGAGCTCAGGAAGTTTCTCGCTTAGGTGCGCAGGTGACCCGCTCTAACTGACGTAAATTGTCGTCGTTAAAACGAGTCCCTCATAACGCGCGCGCGATGTCACACACATGTGATTAAGCTCCGTTATAAGAAATAAAAAGCTTGCGGAAAATAATTAATGTCAGTATTGTATCGTTATTTTTATGTCGAGCAGAATAGGATTAAGAATAAAACTCAAGACTGATTAATTAAAAATTAATAATTGGTATCACAAAGGAACGAAATGAAGAATAATTAGATTATTTGCTCGCCTCGAGTGTAGTAAGTGAATTAGTTATTCATTCGTTTCCGCGAATGTGCTAGTTATTTCGTCATAACGGGAAAAGACAGCCGCTATTCTTATTTCGCATTTCATTCCGAAAAATTTCACTCTGGCACACAACAATTTTCTCTCACGCGTGCGATATGTTGGTATTATCTACCAGAAAAGAAGCTCTTACGCGCGAGTTTTTCCCGAGGATTTCTCCCTGGGTGAAAAATGGTGACGCGGCGTACTATCGCGAGCACGTTGCAGCATAACGATAGCGGACTCACGAACGCAAGTGGGTCACGATGCAAATAGTCGAGTGCATTTGTGCAGCAGAGCGACGGACGACGAAGCACGCCGGCGGTCGGTGTGCATCGAAAGCGCGTGGATTTGCGTCACAATGGGACGATGAATTTTTCTCGGCGACATTTTGTCACCGAGCGAAGAAAGAGAGAAAGAGAGAGAGAGAGAATGAGGCGCAATGCTATCCCGCAAACGAGAGAGCTGCCATAAGCGTTGTTCTTACACCGTCGACTGGCGTTAACTGCGAGACGCGCAGGAAGGCAATATAACCGGCGATCGTAATTACGGCGGATCGAGGGAAGGCAATTTCCACGGTTACAGTGACCGTGAAACGATTATTGGTCCTGCCGGAGCCGTTCGTTCGCGGTGAAATTACGATTAGGCCAGTCGACCGACTTCACTCACGAAGCTCGCGCAACACGGCCGTTTAATTCGTTTGTTCGCCGCGGTTAATTACGAATACTCCGGCGTATTGCTCGCTGAAAGAGTTCAAGATACGCCGTAGTTAATTACCAGTGGGGATTACATTCGGTAGAGGATGATTTGAGTAGTGCAACGCGAAAGAAGAATAATTTCGTCAGTAAACGCTCGAAGATTCCGAACGGATGTAATTTATAATTTGTTGAAACATTATCGATTTTTGAAATGATTTTTAGCTGAGTCATATGAACGAAACGAGTTTCGAACATCTCGAATTACGAAGCGCACGAAGAACTATGGATTATTGATACGGAACTTGGAATTCTGCCAGTGAAACGAAATTGAAGCATAAACAGTCATGCTATTGAGATATTCAGAAAGTTCCTACCGACTTCATATTTCCAACCATCATTGAGCGTTATATTATCTAGCACAATAAAAGGATCAAAACAACATCTTTTTGATAGTTTTGATAGATAGTGTAGATTCCATCGAGAAAGTAAATATTGCGATCAATACAATTATATTAATTTATTACATTGTAAGGTGAATTTATTTTGATTGAAAGACGTGTAATGTAGGAAAAAAATTCTGGATAAGATCGAGCGAAGGATTGAGACAAAACCCAATTCGGTTACCGCTCGTTATTCACATTTGATATGCAGATCCGATCGGATAACTGTTTTTTCCCCGTTTTTCGTGTTTTCTATTTAAGAAAAAATATCATTGGTTCACGCATTTTTAAAATGCTCACAGTGGTTCGCTTGATGCATATATACATTTTATCTTTATTTTTTTAAATATTAAATAAGCAATATTGAAATAAGCGAAATTAAAGTTAATTTTTATTATACGAATAATTTTCTTGATTTTAAGTGAGAAATCAAGCAATAAAAGTATTCTTTCTTTTTCGAGATAATAAAAAGACATAATAGTTTCTCTTTCGGGTTTATTTCATTTTTAGCTTTGTAATCCTTGATACTCATTTTCTTTTATCTCGGGAATACATGATTTAATTGTACGAGTAAAACGTAATCAAAGAAAGATAGATGCGTCTGAAAATTTGTGAGCAGATATTGTGAGAATTAGTCATTAGCGATGCGCCGTGCAATTAGGCATTCAGCGAGTAGAAAAGCCCGTTCACGGGCAGACGGCCAAGGAATGCAGACACGGTTACGCGGGCGTACATCGGGATCTATCGTAACAATCCTAAACCACCGGTGGCGAGGAAAAACATGCTGATCGCAGTTTAACGCAGGCGTGACGAAAAGCAACGGCCGTCGGCAAGCCTCGGCGGCGATGCATATCGACGCGGCCATTATTTGTGCTTTATAACTATACTGTTCGAAATATTTAATGCTTATGTTAGGCAGTTCGACAATGCAACGAAAATGTGTTCTCTATCTTTGAACACGATGCATCAAATCGTCATGTCGAGATTTTATTTCTGATGATAAACGGCATTTTTCAGCGCAGTCCGATAATTCGTGATGTACGAAAAACTTTAAAATGTGGATTTATTCCGCGCAAGAATAATACCAAGCAAATCTATTGTATAATATATTTCTTAAACTGGACGATTTTTTTTGTCCAAGTTTCAGCAGGTTTCTTACGTTTCGTGAAATTTTTAATGAAGATTATAATTTGTTGAAATTTTTAAAACTACATTAAAATTATATGTTTACTGTCTGCCAAAACGACTTTTGGCAGACAGTAGACATATAATTTTTTTATTAACCAACAGTAGCAAACATCGCTTTTATATTCAAGCCTTCTATGTTTTGCATATTATCAGCTGTTATGGCATCTTGTCATA
>NW_020212008.1:314951-323558 GCF_003070985.1 Temnothorax curvispinosus | reverse complement strand
TCTTCCACGAACGACATGATGACTAACAACTTCGTATACGCGAATCGTCGACGTGAGACGCGCACAAACTGACGCGTTTTAACGAGCGTCACTAAAGCCAGTGCTATTCTGTTTCATAGAGCCAAAAACAACAAAGCAAAGGATCGTATGAAACACACAGACAGCAACATTAACGTAGTATTTGTACTCGTTGACTTAATTGAAATATTTTCTTACGCTTCTCCGCATTCTGGATCGATGTTAAGAAGCGCGCGTAACTTAATCCATGACATTCCTTCGTCGTTGCATTTTCTCGCAGGTTAGATAGGTCTAAAATAAAATAACGAGAGGCCTGTTTAAAAAATATTATGTTTTCATTAATTTAAGCGAAACATACATATAATAGCTATCATTATATATTCAGTACATGAAAAATTCATGGGAGGGACATGGGATGGTTGCTCATCACACTTTAGGATTTAACTCTAAGGTTCATAAGTAGATGGGAGAGAAGCGCGCCGGGAGATAACAGAGGCTTTTCTCGGAGAAAATAGTTTGCCATTCGTCAGCAAACGACGATCGTGTACTATAATATACCGAGTCGACGGATAAGTTATTGCGAGGGACAGGCATTAATTTCAGGCTGGGTCGACGGACGCGAGACGCCGCGCCGTCCCGCACGTCGCGTCTTGGAGGTCGACAGGCCGCGTTGTGTGCGCTGTGCACGGTTCAGGATCTCTCCCCGGAGGCTATTCCGTCCCGTTAACGGATAGCTGTTGCCCTTAGACGAATCGATCCTTCTTAGACGGAGGCGGCGGCGGCGGCGGCGGGAGCGCCGACCCGCCCGCGGGTGAAAGGAGGCGAATTTACCCGGGACTTTCTCCTCGCGCTCGCGAAAGGCAAACACTCGCCGCGCCGTTCGTCTTCCCTGTTCGTGTAACGAGTCCGCGGAACTTGCCGAGACTTTCCTGGATGGGAGGAATCGCCCGGCGCTCGTTCCTTGATTGACGACGATGTCTGAGAACTGCAGCGAACTTCTCCGCGTGCGTCGTTACTTTCGTGCGCTTTGATTTTGCGATCGACAAACGTTGACTGGGATACTAATCCAAATATCGTTATTCTCTTGCTGTTGACAATAAGATGTATACAATCGTCGACATTGCAAACATTACATATTTTTACATAACATACAGTTTATTTATTGTTTATATATTATTATTAACTAAATATTTTTAATAATTTGCTTGTAATAAGTTATACAACATGTAAATCTATATAGTTTCTGTAATTGTCGTCTGATACAGTTTTTGAGATCATCTTCGCACGCGATATACGTGCTATCCATTGAAATTGGTTTTCCAAATCTTGAATACATATTAAAGTCATAACGTAAAACGTGGATTTTTTTGACCGAGTAAACGGTAGCTAAAATGCGATACCAACAATGCAAGGGTAAAAGAAAGAGCAATTCAATCCCGCTAGTTTCCCTTCGAAACGACCCTGAAACTCTCGTAGTCACGCAAGCACGTGGAATGCCGCACGGTATATTCTCATCCCTTTTAGTGGCATTGCTTTAGACTCTTGTACGAGGGTTGTAACGACGCTGCGGAATTTTAATTCGATTCGCACCGCCGACAATTCAGTGAAAAAAAAAAGGAGAAACGTCACCTTAGAAGGCCGCGGAATTCAACTTGCACGCGATAATTCCATATCCTGGGAATGGTGGCTCAATCGTACCAGGACAAGACTTATTACATATATATTCAGTATTAATAAAGTGCAGACTGTGTATGTATTTGTAGTCACGAGAAGCTTTCTTAATCCCGCTTAAAAATGCAGCTTTAGAATTAAAATTACAGCCAACGTTAAATGGAAAAAAGTTATCTCGAGCATCGTCTTCCTGGAAGGAACTGCGATTGTCCTCTGTGTTCGAATATCGCGGTCGACTTATTTTACCTCGAATTAATCTCAGACTCAAAAATAGCTCTTGTATCTCTCGCACCGTTTGCGCGAGATTACGTTTATCTTTTTTTTACAATTAGCTCATCGCTTTCAGTTAATTAAGCCGTACTTTTTTTCGATAGTGAATCCTTGCATCCGGGATATTGCACAATGGCTTTCGTGTACATCGTGAATATTATCTTGTTTAAATGAATTTTAAATAGAACGCGGTTTAAACGTCAGAAATATTCTCTCACGTCAAAAAATGCACTACCGGGTTTTCTGGGAGAACCGTGACGTAATATGTACATTCGGCAGAAGGAAGGACATAGCGCCAACAAAATACGAGTCGGACAGGACAGGGTACGATGCGTTAAAAAGTTAATTAAACTACAGTTAACGTGAGATCGCTCGGGCTGCTGCGACGTGCGAAACGAGGCGGGACGACGACGGTATTCAACCCAGTGTGCACAATTCCTCATTAAAGTAATTCGACGGACGCTGACAGGGCGCAGGGCACAGTGACGAAAGGATTAACGCCGCTGCTGCCGTCAGGGCTGCGAAGGGAGCCGGAGTGACAGTAATAACAGACCTGTCTGTCAAAAACGAAGTTTCGCCGGTCCGCGCAGTAATCTACGGGCCACCGCAGCGGTAACACCATTCAGTCGGCTATCTGTCAGCTATTTTTGCGCCCACGCTCCAACATCCGCTGTCGCAATCGGCTCCCTGAGCATTACACGGAGCATTTCGAAATATATAAAAAGAGAGAGATAGAGCAAGCGCCGATCGATCGATGGCGAGGTGATTTCGCGTCGATGCCGCGATGTAACGTCAGCGTGATTTTGAAAAAGGGAAACCCTGCACTGCGCTTATTGCGCGGCAGTCGATATCCTCGCGGAATTGTGACGAGTAACAAGCAGATTGGAGGGCTGAAGCTGTCTTTAACGTCACGTCGTGTCCCCTTCGTGTTTAATCGCAGTTACGAAATTGCAGCATGAAACGTGCAAATGGCTTTGCGTGTGTCCATAGACAGACGGGAAGTAATAAAGCTTTATAATCACTGACATAAGTAACGAATATATATCTACGTGTTTTCTGCAAATAAGATATAGAATTGATGATTTTGACAAATTTATCATTTTATTGAAAATAATCTGAAGATTTAGTTAATAAAACCTATTAGATAAACTTACTATATTCAAAGACTATTATTTAAAAATGGTAATTTTTATATTATAAAAGGAAACTTGTTAATTATTACCATAATGTATCGCAAATATAAAATATATAAATATTTAAAGAATCGTGAAATACATATATATCTATTAGTTCAATTCAATCATGTTATAAAAAGGTTTTGTGGTAATTTGCAATAACACGTGTGCATACGAAGTTACGAAAGCTTACCGCGTGCGTGCATCGCATAGTTCTTAATGCATATCACGGCTCATGATTTGAGCCGAGAGGAGGGGGATAATATCGGAATGCTCATTAGCGGAGGCCGCAACGACGACGTGCACGCGTACTATGGAGCGATTCCGCGAAATCTACCGCGAATGTACGTCAGCGAAAATTTCTGGTAACGGCCGATAAGCTCTTTTCGTTCTCCGCTATGTTCCCAACGGCTTTTGGAAGCATTCCATAGTCGTGGTGCACACGATTCACGCGAAACGCAGCCATAAGCCGCGTGGGCTTAATCAAATGAACCATGATGAATGAAACGGCAGAGCCGAAGCTACGCTATAGGTAGAAGCGGATCGCGCTCGTTTCGACGTTAGTTGATCCTCTGCCAAAAATGTGTGACGATGTCTCGACGTTATGACGTTTCTCTAGCAATAAATAGGTACCGAATGTTGTTTTTAACATCGACGTTCGACTTTTCTCTTTTCGATGACGTCAATGTAACGGTCGCATTTATTATTAATCGCGGATCACGGAAGAGAGCGAGGACGAAATATAACCTTTACTAATGGGTGTGTTTTTTTACGTGAAAAGATGGTCAGAATTTATCTCGGCGGGGTTCTCCCGGATTGCGCATTGTATTCGGAGAGGGAATATCTTTATATAGCGTGCAAAGCGTATTTCGTGCTGGCATGAAAAGCGGATGGAATATTTTAATTAAATCCGTGCCTTTTTTTTTTCGAAGCACGCATCGGTTGAATAGAAAAAAAGGCAATGTTTATAGCCACGAAATACGCTTTCAAATAAATTTATTGCCTCATGTACAGAACAAGATTAAAACGTGAATAAATAAATATTGAATCTTACTTTGCATGGATCGTTAAAAATTTCTCGAGTAGTTGCATCGAGGATTATGCGCTGCGCGCGATGACGAGCATATAAGAGAGTCCCCCACTGCTATTGTATTATATAATCTGAACTTAAGCTACTTCATTTATATTTTACGGGAGATTAAAGTATCCCTTTTTCAACATTTTCTTTATAATTAATCTGTGCATTAAGGATTACGAGAGCTTTGTAAAATAATTATTGTATAATAATCTTTCTTGCCATGTAGTTTCTATTTAAAATGTATCGAATACTTATCTGCAAATACTGGATCATATATCTAAGCTATTACGACAGCGCGCAGAATATTCTAAAATGACGTGACTCACGGAGCTACGTGTATGCAGACATTTAGATGTGTGAATACGACAACAACGTTATAGCGTACGAGATGCAGGGACAGAGGACTCAATTTATTTACACACGCACTTAATAACACCATCGTGTTGATGCAGTCGAGCGCTCGCTGTCTCGGTGATTAACATCGAATATAACCGTGTCCATTGTTAATAGTAGTTTAGCGTCTTAGAATTTTCTTCACAGGTCAAGGCTACGTTACACACAATTACTGTCAGTCAGTGTTAATTAAAATTGGAATTGAGTTTTCCAATATTCAATATTAAATTTCTTTGCTTTAAAGCATCATATGAGAGACCTTCGTTAAAGCAAAGGATATTTAGATTTAATTAAAAATGAAGTCTCTACTGCTAATTAAAAATAAACTCGTTAAAATCAATTTCTTACGTGGAATTTTAAATGATTCGGTGCGACGATTATTTCCCTGAATGCATATTAACTTCCGACAAGCGTTCGTATTTCTCTCCGTAAGATCGAGCATCCAGTATTAGCACACGCGTCCAATAAATCCCGGGACTTTATTTAGTTTACGCGAGTACTAATTAGGTGAACGAGACAAATAGAGCCGCGCTTTCTCCTCGCTTCGTAAATCTATTAGGGAACAGGCTCTAAATTTTCGAGTCTCGTGAATTTTGCGAAAGAGGAAGAGGGAATAGCCCACTGTCTAAACCTAAACTGAATAAAATGATGTGATTTTCTGCAGACTATTTTGCACAGTTATTTAGGCTTGGCAAACTCACCGACTCGAACTCAAGACTTTGTAGACATTCACATATATTTATACATCGTATACATGCATATACATGTTTTTATGAACAATAATAATCATTCGAAAAGAAATGGAAGTAAAATACGATCTAATTTAAGAGTAATAAGAAAAATAAAATCTTGTTGCAAGAAGAATAAATACATTATTTGATATAAAATGAAGCAGGATATAGCGAAATCTGAATTTAATTTTTTTATATATTTTTTAATTAAAAGACGCGATTTCCGCAACGCCATTGCGATTTATGGCACTGCTGGTCGATCTTTATGCTCTCTATGACCCAGAACCATAATTTTCTCGGCTAATACGCTAAACCGTCGTCAATTCGCGGTTTGCCCCTACCGACCACCTCGATCTCACTCCATTCGAAAATAAATCAATATTATCTTTGTCGCATGTGGACATGTCTAACGCAGAATTAGGAAAAACTAATCCCATTTTCTATTTAAATTCTAAATATCTTTCAACACATTACGATATTTCGTAATGTATTATTTTATTGTATATTTTTTTTATATATGTAAGGGAGCTTAATCGAATTCTCGCACACGTTTGCCAATCCCTTGGGCTTCTGGCGTTATCTGCGGGATCGCGTCGAGAAATACGCGAACTCAAGCGGATTATGACTTCGCGGCGGCGAGAGTACGTGCTGCCTCTCCCTTTTTTCTCTTTTTCTCTCATTCTCTCTCTCTCTCCCGAGCGTCTGCTTCCGGCTCGATAAACCATGCTCCGCCAGATCCCACTTTTTTTTTGCCCTAAATGCGCGGCTGCGCGTCCCGCGGATTGCGAAAACAAACGTTTGCATTCGGCACCCGCGGGGAAATACTACGGGTGGCGGATCGAACGATAACATTTGTACTACGGGAGTAAGCTTGTCCACGCTTTTCCTCGTGCCGTGGGTTACCTATATCGGAGATACATCTCGGGACTCGCCGGTCTGGGAGATCTTAAAAAAAGAATCGTTTGTTTTTCCTCGATCCATCCACGAGTCGTTTTGCCTCGACGGATCGAATATCCCGTTACAACGCATGGGATGTTTTATGAAGTTCCCATTCATCTTTTTGATATTGATGGGATTTACAATTCTTCTCGAGTCTAATAAACGTAACATCTATTTCATAGTTTATGAGACGCACAAATCGTTTATCATATTTTCCTAAATTCTTATAATATTACATTTCTCTTCACGATGTCTTCTTCAAAAGATACATCTTGGAAATATTCATTACGAAATATTAATTTGTCCTACCCACACACAACCACGCAATTTCGCCGCGCAATGGCGTCGCGGAGTTATTCAAAACGGTTAAGATAAATGTTTCACCCCGTACACGGACGGATTCAAATGACGTAAGAAGGAAAGCGGTAAAAAGGGTAGGAGGGTAGATGCGCGACGGTACGGAGTGGAAGAAGAGGAGAAACGAGCACGCGCGTGGCGGAGCGCGTGTGCGCGAACATCGGGACGCCTCTCTCCCTGGCACATTGGTATAGCGGAAGGACGCGAGACGACGGGGGTAGTCGAACATCACAGGTGATGGGCGTCCCGACGTCGAGAGCGCCGCGACGCAGAGCGCGGCAAACGACTGAAAACGCGTCCACGGACGAAAATCTATTTGTTTCCACGCATTCGCGTTTATTTGTGTATGTTCGTTCATTTGTCGCTTACGAGTTTTATCGCAGTTTTTTCTTAGCGTCGGTTTCGATCCTTTCCGTTGATATTTTTCAAGAGTGGAAAACGCGACTTATGACAATGCCATAACGGAGATTATTTATATACAACCCATTCGTGCCGCACCATACTCTCTATCGTCGCTCTATTTCACTGGCAGCTCGCGAGACGCGAGTTCGTGCATCGTTGTTTGTTTCACTGTCCGCCCCGCGCCGCGCCGCGCCGCGCCGCTCGTCGCTCTACTCCACTGGCCGTCTCGCGCCGCGCCGCGCCGCTCGTCGCTCTACTCCACTAGGCGCGCGACTTGCGCCGGTGCACCGTTGTCCGTTTCCACTAGCCGCCCCGCGCGTCGCGTCGCTCATCGTTCTACTCCACTGGTCGCCCCTTGCCGCGCCGCGTCGTTCGTCGCTCTACTCCACTGGCCACCCCGCGCCGCGCCGCTCGTCGCTCTATTCTACTACGCGCGGGAAGCGGGAAGCGGGAAGCGGGAAGCGCGCCGGTGCACCGCTTTCCGTTTCTACTGGGCGCGCTCCGTGCGTTGCGCCGCTCATCGCTGTACTCCACTACGCGCGGGACGCGCGCCGGTGCACCGCTCTCTGTTTCCACTGGTCTCGTGCCTCGTCAGTCGTTCTCGCTCGTTCTCCCTCGACGGTTCGTCGACTGGCCGTGCGACGGCGCTTGCGGCATCCACGAGAACGTCCGACGTCGTGCTCTCTCCGTCGTCGGTGGTGGCGAATCGTGCGCGGCGGAAGAGAGGAGTCCTCGCGTGCCGGTTGTTGTCGTCGTCGGCGTGCCCGTCGTCGTCGTCGTTCGTCATCGTTGTCGTCATCGCAATCGTCGTCGAGCTTTCGGCGTCGACCTCGCGTGCGCACAGTGTTTCCGTCCGGTGAGAATTGGCTCTCGGCCGTGCCGCTGGTTCGCGCCACGCGAGAGCCCGAGAGCGATGGAAATTCGTACGCGCGTGTCACGTCGCGGTGGTTGTTGTATCGTCGTTAATCACCGAACGTGGCGCCATAACGGAGCGCGTTCGCGCGCGATTAGAGTGTGAGGGAGCAGAGAATCGACCGAAGGATCGCGACCACGTCATCGATCGGCGATTAAATCGATCGCCGGCTGTTTTCTCGAGAGGAGCAAGTGCCGAGGATAGGCCGAAGCCTGGTGTCCGCGCGCGATTCCCGTCGATTCTCCTCGCGATTGTGCCGCAGCTCGTGTCGTAACGGGAAAGGCGGGAGAGAGGAAGGCGAAGAGAGATCGTCGCGACGAAGGAAGATGATGTGAGTGATCTCGTGCTTTGAAAATTTGACAGCACAACATCGTTGTGTGTGTGTGTGTGTGAAAGTAAATCTTTTTTTTTCTTTGCACTAAGGAAACATTCCTCTACACATCCGTGTTACGACACGGTTTGTCTTTTTCTACTTTCGCTCCGCTTTATTTTTTTTTTATCTTACTGCACTCCTTTTGCTCGTACACGATTCGTATAATGTGCACGTTACGAAACGAGTTGTTTGCGTTTGAAACCATGATTCACAGCCGTGCGTATTTACGACCGCGTAATTTTATTAATAAATTATATGCTTTAGTGATTTTTGATCGAGCGAGATAT
>NW_020212008.1:311214-314851 GCF_003070985.1 Temnothorax curvispinosus | reverse complement strand
TTATTAATAAATTATATGCTTTAGTGATTTTTGATCGAGCGAGATATACGTTCGGGTTCAGCATTAAGTGCACAATGAGAAAGCGAATTTGTTAATTGCCAATTTTTCTCTCGTTGATTTTTGTACGGATCAAGTTTGGCATTAGTGATACTACTGATACTAAACGTGAGGTGGCCAGAAAATAACATCGATGACGCCGTCGTATATCCGCATGCATTTTATTGCAGATAAATCTGTCATAATCGTATTGACAAACTTCCGCGCACTGTTACGTTCGCCGAGAAACGGCTATACAAATAAAACTGTGCTTTACGGTGGGAATGAAGTCTCGCCGGTTTGCGAGACATTTACACGCCTGCCGCTCTCGTTGCGAAACGGCCTCGTGAAAATACGATTCTTATTACAGACACGAAATACGATAGCGAGTCTTGAGTGGGTATTTAGGTCAATATTTTTACTAATATATGTATATATATAAACATTTATTAGACACAGATATTTAACATGAGATATCAATGCCTCTATTCATTTGAAATCGAATACAAGTTGCTTTATAGTACATCACTAATATAAATTAAGAAATTTTTACATTTATTGCAATAATTAAATTAATAAAAATTAATATAATTGTTTAGAATTTTTATTTTAGAAATTGATGCAGTGTTTTTTAAATGTCGATATTTCTTTCGTTGGTTTAAACGTTTCAATGACTTATGTCGTATTTTATATTTTATTACACAATCAAAATCGCGCAATACGAAGGTAAGATTACAGTAGATCATGTACTTTCTACTTGCTCGGTCGCACGTGTCGCGTCATTATTGTTCCTTTTGTCAGTATAGGAGATATATGGCGATTTGGCGACGTGCCGATAGCACGTGTCCCGATCTTTGTTTTGATTGGACATTGATTGCGGTACTTAAAATTCTGAGACATTTATCATATCTCAAATAGATAGATGATAGATGATGTAAATGAGAAGAAATATATTTTTACATATTTTATATTTTACTATAAAAAACCTTACGATTATATTTTTATTATATTATTTCTATTATTCCATTTTTAATGTACGGTTTGTTCGATAATGGATTAAACTCAAAAAGCTCTTTGAATGATTTTAAAACCAAATTTGAAACGCTAATGGTTAATCGATTATGTAACTCATCCAACAGCAGATATTGTTTACATTTGCGTTCGAGATATTCGCAGACTTTCTGTCAAATGTTCAATTTTATCATTATCAATGGCGCGATCAAAGTTTCAATGACTGCTTTTATGATTTAATGAACGGATCGTCGTGGGTGTGTGTCTCGCGAATATACAAAAGACTGTGGCTGTGTAAAAAGACAGTCGATAAGAACGATTCGTATTGTACATTAACTCGTATATTTCCGGTTTGGTAAAAGCACAAACATTCCTCGATGAACAAGTAGAATATTTTATAATTGCTTTTCGACTTTTTCCGTTTTATTGAGACCGACTTTTTTATCGACAGTTTCTTTTCTGATTTCAAAAAGACTTTAATACAAATTTTATTTAAGATTTTGTAAGATAGATATTTATTATTGAAAATTTCTTAAAGTTGCTTTTTGCTATTTTTTTTAATTTATTACCAAGAAAAATTGCAAAACAAAATAATTATCCAGAAAAGAATAGATTATACAAATAAAGAGATGGATCTCTGGGATACGTTTAACGACCATTACTTGACGATATTTCCGCAGATTGTGGCTGACTATTGCAGTTTGAAATTTTCTTCGTGTCATAAGAATCTATGAATGGAAGACGATTTGCAGAAAGCAGGCAACGCACCAAATGCGCCAACGAGATGAGTCGTGCCAGACGTTTCCTTTCGGTAATTAGGTCAATCTGTGCCCAATGAGACGTTACTCGCGCGTTCTTGTACGATCGTTCGCGACGTTCCGCCTCGTTTAGGACGGCGAGATCGTTCCCCCGATTCTGAAGGTTTTAATTAAATCTTAGATATTTGCATCGCGCCTTTACACGCTTATGGGACACAATGCTTATATCTTGGCTTTAACTGTGTAAAGGAACTTGCAATTAGTACTCGAATTAGTATTGTGTGGGCAATGTGCCTGTTTCTGAATTGTAATAATATTGAAATTAAATTTATTTATATCTGTTACGTTAATATATATATATAGAAATCACTTAACTTTTTTAGGATATTAGAGAAACGCTAAGAAATTGTAATAATTTTAGACACGTTCGTCATGAGGTTAATTTCTTCGCGAAGACCTCGATCTTCCGATAACGAACGGGCCGCTAGAAATAAATCACGATCAGGCACGCGCGCACATTACGTTACGTTTGACGAGTCCTCAAAATACTGCGCTCCGTTTTAACTTTGCAGCGCTTAAAACACGACGTTGACGAGACCGTGTTGCGAAATCAGAGTCTCTCTCTCGTTCTTTCTCTCCCTCTTTACCTCCCTCTTTCTTTCGTTCTCTCCGTGACCGTGCAACCATATAAATAGAATAACTTACATTGTGTATCCCGTGGCCACAGCCGTCCGAGATCAGCGACCATCCCCGACATAACGTATTGCATCCATGCCGCATGTCGAAATGTTAGCTTCTGCATTTGTTGCATTTTTACTGTAACTGCACGGCGCGGGCGATGTGTACTTTCTTGCCGGTAAGGATACTTTTGTTATCTATATCATGTATGAAAATAATTATCTACTTGTTGCGTAGGCGAGCTAAATAAACTGCGGATTACATGTCGCTGCGAGAATCGCTTTAATTCCGATTAGTAATCGATATTCTTTTTTCCTTGCGCGGACGGCGCTGAATAAGATTGATAATATCCGAAGTTAGTATATAAATAGTTGATAATATTCTGTGACTTAAAGAATGAGAGAACAAATATGTTACATACGTATATATGACATATTTTTTCCAAATTGCAGTGTAATATTGATTTTTGTTTCAAGACACCAATTTATTTTAAACATGAGAGGCATTTAATGCTTCTAATTATTACACATACTGATGGGGCATCTTGACGGGAAATTTATACTTGTCTTGGCACATAGCACGATTGTTTGGCTACTATTTTGTAACAATGTGAAATCGGTTTGTTTGATTTTGATCTAATTATATAGGTCGACGTACTAATTTTATTTGTCAGATATACGGGATTAAATACAGTAATTAGCGATAAATATAATTTGCCACTAGATTTATTTTGCTTAATCTTTTTTCTTAAAAGATAAAATATACAGAGTTCTTAAAAAAATATTGGTTTATATGAAAATAACTTTTTTAGATAAACAGAACTGATGATACAAGATGTCATAATAACAAATGTATTTTATCTTCGAAAAGTCTCCATTTGTTCGCCATCACTGTCAACATATTCTTGGAATCTTCTCTAGGTGGTCTCCAAAGTTCTGAAGCACATTTCTTTGGGTATTGTTGCAATCCACATTTGCATCAATTTTTTGTCGGAGATTTTGCACATTGCAATGATGAACAAGTGAAGACTCTTTGAAGATAACATATATTTATTACTATGATGTTTTGTGAAATTATCAATCCTGTTTTTCTAAAGAAGTTACTTCCATATAAATGTTAACATTTTTTTTTCGAAGTACCCTGTATAGTGAGAA
>NW_020212008.1:266176-311114 GCF_003070985.1 Temnothorax curvispinosus | reverse complement strand
TATATATATATATATATATATATATATATATATATATATATACGAATCTTCACACAACTATATCTCTATATCTCTTGCGATACATATTATTTTAACACTGATTTTTTCTCTCTTCAAGTTGACGTGTACAAAGAAGGAGGTTCAATAGCTGAGGGATAAATCGTTCGTGCGTGAACGTGCAGGTAGCAACCGTTTTCCCCGAATAAACCAAACGCGCGAGGGGTCGAGATCACGGTCGCACCTTATCAAAAGTGTCCTACCGTTTCCGTGGTAACCCGGGGGAGTAGGAGTCTGCGATATTTCCGACCTATCTTCCGTCGCCTCCCCTTCAAGGTCGATTCTTTTTATCGGCAAACCGAGAGCAACCGCGAGCTCCCGTAATATAATTTCAGACGTCGCAATTATTCACACGGATTTTTTATATTAAAGCTTTTTTATGAATGTAATATGTCGCGCGAGGAATATTACGAAATGTCTGCTCGCTGTGTGAAATAAAATATTATATCGCGACCGGCGATAGGATTTTTCTACGCGAACCATTGAAATGCGTATTTTTATAAAATATAATTATGAAAATATCTTTATATTTCTAGAGATATTTTTATCATTCTTTTTTTTTCTATTGAATTATTTGCACAGAATTATTTTTATGCGTGTTTAAATGTGTTTCTATTTACACCGTAGACAGACGTCTATAATCTTATAAAAGGAAAGATCATTAAATCATCTTCTCTTCGCCCAGGAAAGTAAAACAGAAGGCAAAAACGCAACTCGCTCTCGATGCTTACTCTTCCGTTACACCGGGTCTTACTCGCGATTCATTTCCGGTTGCATGGACGGTAGTTTCCGTTTATTGCGGTTGTTCCACTCGCTCACGGGGTCCCACCGTTCTTCTTTCCTGTTCCTCGCGGAATATTTCTCCGCGTTCCTTGGTTTATTTCAATATATCGCTGCGGGAGGAAATCGATGGAACTCGTTACGAACTTTCTGCACCGTAGAAAAGCCGGCGACTAGGTGCTGACTACAATAAAGGAAAAAAAAAAAAAAAAAAAAAAAAAAAAGAAAGGGTAAAAAAGGAAAGAAAGAGAAAAGAAAAGAGTCGGATAAACGATTTCTGCTGCACGCGAGATCTGAATCGTGAAATTGCCTGCAAGCTCGATGGAGTAAACTTTTTCAGGAAAAGGAATCCCGTGTCGAGAGAGAAAGCCACGTGTGCGCACGTACGATCGAAAACCGCGGAATGTTTCGATAATGCCTATTCACCTGTCGTCGGCGTCCTGTAACTTTAATTTAATTAACGACCTCTTTTGACACACGTCTTCCTTTAGCCGTGTTAAAGAATTTGACATTAGAATGGATCGATCGCGATGCTCATCGAAAATTGTTCCTAAAAATAGGGCCGCGCACATGAAGAGCGCCAGACACGCCAGAACTGTTCTTTTTTTGTTTATTTCATATCCATTGCCGGTCAATTTCGGGAAAAAGGGCCATCGCGCTGAATGTGACACACGACTGACACGCACGTAAACGTCATCGTAGCTACACATTGAGGCCAAACCGACAGCTGTTCCTCGTTCTCGTCTCCTGTCTTCGTTCTGGATATTTCTACACCTCTCGATTTACTCTTGTCCGTTATATGGCGTTTCCTATCGCTGATAAGGTTGACCTGTTGTTACACGTGCGCAATGTCATTGTTTCGTGTTTGGAAGTTATCCAAGAAATATACATAGATTTATATATAACTTTTATTGTGCACAAGAAGAATCATACTAATCGCGCACAAGATCGTATGCAGAACGTCAAATGTTTATAACGCTTTTTATAATTTAATACAATAATTTTAATATTATACAATTTCCAACATTTTTATTCAATAGTTTTAAAAAATTATCCATTTCTAAAAACAAATCTCTTTAAATATGTGCGTTTTCTCTTCTTATATATTTTATTATGGAGAGAGTTTTCCGGGCAGACGCTAATTGTTGTTGATTAGATGCATCAGTCGCAATTAGAGAGCTTATTTGAAGGAGATACGGAACATACTGGTCATACGATGTTTCACGTTCGCAATTTCGAGACGACGAACATTTGTTGGCAAACCACGAAGTCCTCGAGACATTCTCGTGTCGCATGCTGAATTCATTAGGCTACCTGACTGGCGCTTTGTGCGATTCCATTTTCTGAGCTAGTCGCGCGTGCTCGCCTCGAGGACGTACGCTTTTATATCGGTATCGACGCGCGTCTCACACAATAGCGCCCCGTCGGCATTTAGAGTACGCAATGGTTAGAATTTAGATGTTGCTTGCATCACAAATGCGGTACCTTGAAACAGTAACGACCGGTATTTAAGAAGAACTCAGTTTCGTGTTTAATATTCGCGTTTTATATTTTATTGATCTATTAACGATAATAAATTAGAAATAATTTATCAGATTATTTTTTTTCTTTGTATCGTATTATCGATTTTATATTATGTATATTTAAATTTTTCGGGGCTTGTATTGCTCACTCGCATTTTTCATTTTTACTTCCCCGTCGCGAAGAAATAGGAAGAAGCGCTTTGAAATATCGCTCATGCTAATGGACGAATCCGGGAAGAATAAACATGTATCTTAAGAGTAATGACGCGCAGGAAGGCGGGCGTGTAAAGAGGTAACGAGATATAAAACGGTCATTTAAATGTCATGAAGGCCCTAGAGGGACGGGACACACAAACGGGCGGGTTGCATTTTTGTCCTTCGGTGCAACAGTGTTACGGTCGTTAGGAGGCGATCGTGCGTGCAAGATGACGCGGCTTCTTTCTCTTAATGCTCCTCGTATTCTTTTACGGTTATCACTGCACCGCCTGACGACGATCACTTCGGGCGTCCACGGGGTATCTTTACTTTAATGACTCCCTTAATCGTTGGATACCGGGCGATCTTCCTTCACGACATCGTGATATCTTTATATATTTTCGCGTTGGAGTCAAGTTGATCTCGAAGTGCAACTCGAGAATTCGATGCTTGTCGTTGTCGAAAGAAAACGTTATGCAAAACGGTACAACTTTGCAAGATTTAATGATGTTATAATATTTTATAGTCTTCCTTTTGAACAGGAATTTACGATTATGACTAGTATGAGAGAGAGAGAAAATGAAAGAGAGAGATTTGTTATGTACGAATATATTAATTTTTTAGGAAATGGTAAAAATGTAAACTTTATTTGTTTAAATTTATTTAGTGAAAGTAGAAAAGAATATTGTAGATGTAATCGAGCTAATATTTTTAAAATTAAGTTAGAAAATTTATATGAAATTAAAAATAAATTTAAAGACTAATACGAAATTAAAAAGGGTAACGCAATAATTAGCGTGATGGACTGTTATTCGATAATTGCTACCATCAAATCGAAAAGCTACTTAAGTGATAGGAAAATCATGTTTTTCATCGATTTCGATAGTCATTCCGCACTTTTTATAGAACATAATAGCTGGGAGCAGATGTCTGAAAATCAAAGACTTAGCAATAGCTCCGGGCAACGATGCTGGCGAACAGGAAAAGCTCGATAAAATCGAAATACGCCATGTCGATCGCTAGGTTGTTCGGCTTTAAGACCTTCCACGATAACCACTGAAGAAAACCTTGCAAGCTATAGTCATTGCTTTGGAATCTTCGTGGTCAATTGGATATCCGGTGCATCGTATCGATTCTTATGGCTCAAGTGGGCTTACGATATTTCCTCCATATAGATACTTGCCCATTCAGATGCATGTAAATTGGAGTTTAGTTGAGTATTTATAAAATTGGTTTTACGAATTTATATAGGAAGTATGCGAATGACGTAAAACTCATAACCGATTTTAGATCCATAATTTTCACATTTTCTCCCAGAGTACCGTATAGTTTTACACAATGGTATAATTTATTTAAAAAGCAGCAAAAGATATTTTTTTTGTTATGTGAATCTTACATGCTGTTACGAATTGGAGCACTCAGGATTGTGCGAAGGCAGGAAAGAATTCTGAGTATTCGAATAATAAGTTTAATATATCCACGATGTACTCTACAAGCGGATATAGATATCCGCGATCGATCGCCTTCGGTAATGTTTCGGAAGTGCGAGAGAGCGAGCCGCTCCGGTTCTGCCGATTCTATACACGTATTGCTCGCACCGTAAGCGCGTATTAACGCGACTCTTCTATCTCTCTCTTCATTTCTCGCACATCTCTAACACATGCGATACGAAGCATTTTGAATATTAATTAGTCATTATTTCACGCGAGATATACGTTTCTAATTTAATCTAATTATTTTCTCTATAATGAGGTTGGTTACATAATAAATTAAAAAATTATTTAGTTAGTTAAAAAATTAGTTATATAAGTCTAAATATTAAGGATTTGAATCAGGTTTATGTTTTGCGTTATACAATATTGTAAGAAATTGCACGCGTGTAACATTTTCTTGTTCTTTCCCTACTTTTTGTCGCTTAGGAGCGGATGTGAGGGAAGTATGAAATTCATTACCGTGTATACTAGCAGTCGATGCCAGTAACAGGGTAGTAATAGTGGACGGCGACCTTAGACATTACCCGCAGGGATCTTTAATTTCTGTTGGTAAGTTCGTCGGGCCCGAAGTGGTTGACAAATAAAGCTATAGGAGTTACTCGCTGTGAAGTTGCCGCGCGCAAGTCAAGGCTGAATATCCACTTTTCTACGTGTCGAGCACCCTTGGTTCTAGGCAAAAGGAACAGAGACAGAGATAAATAGATTAGATAGACAGAGAAAGACAAGCGGTAGAAATGAGATGCCGAATGATTGAAAGAGGGAGAAGCAGCGAGACGGAAAGCGGAGACGAAGAGAGAAGGAAAGAGAGGTCTAGGATTTTGGCGACACTCCAGTCTTTGTATAAATATCACTGGGAGTCACCACGTGCCTTTCTCCCTCCCGCTTCTCACATCCCCATCCCTGGCGATATAAACTTTATTATTTTTTCCCCTGTCCACTCCACGCTTTTTATCATCATCCTTCGCCGCGCGCGTATCAAGAGGCGCGACTCGTCCCAGTCGTATGTCACAACTCGTAATGAGGTTTAGCGTGCTTTCGCTGCTTCCACGTGTCACGACTCTTATGCACGTTCGCGTTGTTCTGTATTTTTCGCGAAAGGTCTGGGTTGAGCGAAACTTTCTATCGTACAGTTCGTATCGCTGTTCGAAATTATGTTGTCGACGAAGCAGTAATGTTGACGTAATTTCTACGGATGTCAGGCATCAATCATTTGTGTTCATGTACATTAATCATTTTTACGAGATTACATAGCTCGATATTTTTACGAATGAATTATATCGCGTGACGTTGCTTCTTACTTTTTTGCTTTTGCGCAATTGTTGTTATTGCCAGCTCTACGATGTAGTTGCTAGAAATTAATGACATATTGCATTCACGTGACAGTTGAGGCTCATAAATTTTGCTTTAATTTTGGAGTCATGGACTATTAATTTCAACATTACAGTGTTCTAGAATAATGTGTTTATCATCAAGAGATGTATGCTAAATTCTAAGAATGCGCGAAGATACAGAGTAATGGAAGCCATTTCGCAATTGTCAATCCACGTGTAAGCTACTTGACAGTCTATTTCACGTCCCATAAATGTTGAGGTACAGTCCACGACTAATTTACAAGCGGAGAATGCGAAGCCAATCCTTGCGTCACGCTGCTAACAATATCATCGCTGAAGATGAGACGACGACGTTATCGCGCGTGTCCCTGTTATTTCTCGTGGTAATAGAAAGCTTGTGTGTCTTTCCGCCGCTATGCATTCCATTTTTCGCTTTGCGTTCACGCATCACGGCATTTGACCTTCGTGCGAAATCTCGCGGAAAATCGTTTCGAAAAATTCTGGGCCAGCTGGGTGCGTGCAGTTACGTTCACGAATACTACTTCGAGCGCGGAAGGAAGCGCTCTCGTGTAACATCCTCGATATTCCCTTATCCTCGAAGGACTGCCGGGCTTCTTGCGAGAACGGTGAATGGGGGCATAGAGGTGTTCGTCGACGACGAGTAGAGAGTATAAAGACGTCGCGAAAGCAAGTACGCTCGGATCCACTTGGGAAATTTAAGAGAACATTCCATCGCGTAGTTATCACGAGGATACGTGTCGCTCGCGCGTCGTCGCGCGATGACGTTACCGAAGTCTTTTCCTGACCCCGTTTGGGTATTCCGCGAAGGCCGGAAGCTTGGCCATCGTTTTTAGAATTTATCGCGCTTAACGGCGCACAACCACTTACGGCTTACCACTTATTACCGCGGATAAAAGCAAAAACCCTTTTTTCATGATGGAAAGAGGAGGTAGCGTACTTTGGATAGATTTACGGCAATACCATAGAATTTAATTATGTTGTATTCGCGAAACATTGATTTACGAGTGCAAGCTTTCCAAATCCAAGTGCAAAATTTTAATAATACTTATATGCTTTTGATTATTGACATTATAACCGAATTATAACACATAACACTATAGCCCTTAATTTTTTAAATTAACAGTTAAATCAGAGGATAATTATCGCACTTATAAATTGTTTATAATAATGTAAAATTATTTAAATACGCAATCTGCAATGAATATTACATAAAGATTTTAATAAGTTCCAAACTAAGATGTGTTACATAATTTTAGTTGATTAGGTTTATATTTTGTGAGTACATTTTTATATTTGAAAAGAAAAATATAATTTAGTAATATTTAATATTATATAGCTATACTTTATTTTTTATAAATGGCATTCTTTAGAGGACAGAACTTTTACTAAACTTCTGTCTCTTTTCCGCATCTAAATATATCTTATCTATAAATTTATATATTCTAGCTTGACCCAATATCCCCGGTAATAGTTAATATGTTTATATAAAAAAAAGAATCTTAATAGTACTACTTTTCGGACATATTGCACATTTTGACAGAATATATGAATAAAATTATAAAATAGTACGCAATTATTTCTAGTACATTTTCGATCTATTTCTTCGATGAAAAACGATTTTTTCTCGTGCTGCAATAAAATCGTAAATGCAGCACGGTACTCCCTTGACGCATCGTGGAAACTCTCGTGGTATTTCACGCGCACCTGTGTATAAATATTGTCGCCACGGTGCCGGTGCTGCAGAGAACGCACGGACGTCGTCGAATTATAGGTTGAACAGGTGCAGGGCCACTTCGTCGTCGTTTCGACGAATGACGCGCCGTTGCGAACGTGTGGTCGCTTGAAAGCTCCGCGTCGTAGCTTCGTCGACTTCGACGTTTACGATCGGCATGGTCGCAGTCGTACGTTTTCCCTGAAACGATACAGAAACTAGCTACGTGTCGGGCTTTAAAGGATCGACCGCCATTCTTTCGAAGAGACCACTTGCTTTCTCGCTTAGATTTTATGAAGAAAACAATATACCAAAATTAATTCCAAAAATAATTTGTTGGCATGATTTTTCACTTTCATATTACAGCGAACATGAAAATAGTTTATACATTAATTGCACAACATTATTGTTAAATGGTAATTTTCGTTAGTAATTTTAATACGTTATTTTAATGACTTCAAACGGTATTTTTCCATTCTGTTGACTTTTAATTTTAAAATTCAAATTATATTGAATATTAATTTCACAATAAAGGTTCTTATGATTGTTATATATTTTTTTTATTTCGTTGAATGAATTTGCTAATCGATAACATCGAAAGCCACGATAATATCAAAAAGATTACAAGTGGGGTATTACAGAGTAAATGATGAAGTGTTTGACATCGAGTAGTAGCTTTTTAATTAGCTGGAAACGTAGTATTATTTAATATTAAACAATTTTTTCATAATCGACAACTGCAATTTAAATTAATTTGATTATTATGAATCGTCAAGGGAAAATTGTGAATTCAAATATCTGGCAATTATTAGCGGAATTTTGTAATAAAGCGTCGGGAACGCAGAAAATTTCGTTATTTAATTACACCACCCCGTCGTGCTCCAGGAGCGAATTTAAGAACTTTGTAGGGCAGTTTAATGCGGAAATTACTATCAGACATTCCACAGTTTATATTGCGTAACTGCCGCTTTGAAGCAATTCCGCATTAATACGGCTTCACATTTCTTCTTTTTTTTTCTTGTCCCATATACCCCGCGGCCGTTTAATCAGTTTGCAAACCAATCATCATTAGGAGAACGTTATAATTTCGTATTTACACAATTCTGTATTTGCGGATATCGGGGATTAATTTGCTACTTTCAATTATAGTTTTTACACTCTGACTCGAAATTACCGTCGAGCCAGATTAAACGCAAATAATCACTAGTAGTAATTGGTAGACACGGTAAATGCTACGTAATTAATCGCGTGCCAAAAACGTGTTATCGACTCGCGTTAAAAGTTAAATTGAATGTCGGGGAGTAGCAGTGGAACGATATACCTCGTTGCTGCTGTAGCCGACAAACCGCTCTCGTTACGAGTGACTGTAATTTCTTAGTACCTCCGACCGCGCGCGCGCGCGCGCGCGCGCGTGTCCCGCGGATCGGCAAACTATTGCCAGCAGCGTTACACCGTTTGCGCATTAGGACGATGGGGGTAGCCGGAAGAAATGCAACGTTTCAGCTAGACACGCGGCAATCGCGTTCTCGCTGAGACACAATTGCCAAGAAGTTCCTTGTGTTCCAAACGACAAATGAATAAGGAGCAAATTTGAAG
Organism: Temnothorax curvispinosus; assembly: GCF_003070985.1. NCBI lineage: Eukaryota > Metazoa > Arthropoda > Insecta > Hymenoptera > Formicidae > Temnothorax > Temnothorax curvispinosus. The sequence goes on along the minus strand of NW_020212008.1, from coordinate 302,407 downwards.
GGAATTACAATATAATATATACATATTATATACATGTACAATATTTTCTGGCACATCTGTGTCTATAAAATTCGTAAAAATATTGTATATTAATATTTTTAATTTAGTTTTATTAAATTTTAGTTTTCTTTTTTCCATTAAGAGATTTGTAGGTAGTTACATGTACGAGCGGTATGTCGAGCCACTAACGCAACGATCGTATATGATTAGGTATGCAGCGCTTGAAAAACAAATGGACTTGCTTATGTACATATATAAACATCGTCAAGAAAATACTAATTGTAAGTTTGGAGCGAGAAGTAATATTTTAAAAGAAATCTAAAGAAAACGCACGACCATGATCGATAACTTCTATGCATACGTCATTAACATGACAATGAGTAGCATCGCGTTGCGCGCACGTGAGAGAGAAAGGGAAACGCTTCTCTTAAGTTCGCCTTGGTGTCCGTCGTGATTCATTGTTCCGTTGTTCCGCGGCTAGCAGTAGTACGTCTTCGCGTAAGTAATGCCCGCTTTTCCGGGAATCGTCTACCCGCGGGATTCTCTCGTTCCATGCGAACTAGAATCCGAGGAGGAAAATTAATTCTCAGTGCGCGGAAGTTGGCGGCGAAGCACCGCTTCCCTAGGCTTCTCTTCGTTAATAGACGGGCTGCTTTATTACAGAATTGCATCGGTAGGGAGAAAGAGGGGAGAGGGAGAGGCAGAGAGAGTAAAAGAGAGAGATTGATAAAAACTGCATACTAACAACTCTGTGTCCTCCATATAGACGTGCCTTCGTATAGGACTTGTATTTGCCTTGCTTCCGCGTGCGGGCAAATAAGTCAGCGCAGGATAATCGCGTTTTTTGCTTGGAAACTATACTCATTCTGCGGCGCACACTCGAGGGTGTAATTTAAATTTCTGACGATATGAAGTACGAACTTTGCGAAGCTCGTCGGAAACATTGAGATTAGTACTTTCTTAATCCAGAAAATGTTTCAAAACTAACTTTTATAGCCCCAAGAGAGTCAAGCTATTGAAACAAATAAATGGCACAACCATACGTTAATAAATTTCCCCTCGTTATATTATTTTTTGTACTTGTAAAACTGCTTTTAAAATTTCTATCATAAAAAGTAGAATTAACATTGTTATGGAAATATTTTAATAATTAATAATCGTGAATATATATCAACTAAATTTTTTTGAAGCGTAAAAATGAGGAAAAAATATATTCTTTGGGAGCAAGTTTTATTTTCTGTAGGATATTTTCTTTAAATAAATTTTATATCGTGCAATAAACATAAAAGATCCAAGTCTTATTTCTTAGACTTACGATAAGTTGGTTCTGAGAGAAGTAGAGATTTACAACGCGACGTTATAAGGGCTTGAAACTTCGGCAGAAATCACGCTAGAAGCTCCTCATACTCGTTACGCAACGACCGGCGTTGGCTGGCTGACTAGTCCGCAACTTTTCTACTCGACAACTTCGTTCTACTTGTCGGACTCTTTTTACGTCGCGTGGATGTGCCCTCTGTACAAGTGCGTTATCCTACCATCCCAGTCTTACTTAACACCATTTAATAACAATACTCGTGTCCGCTTCCTATGATATACTTTACGCGAAGGAAGAAAAATGTGGTATTTTTTTGAATTCTTGGCAAGCGGACGGCGCATTAAAAATAAAACGAAGCGAAGCGCTGAAAGTGACAGTTGAATCGACGGAATTCTTGATGTCTTCGCGCGCAATGACCTCAAAACTTTTAGCATCGCCGAACCCGAGAATAACTGCCGATAACAAATTGCGCCCCGTCGAGATATATTTCGGTGCGCGCGTTTTCCGATTCGCGCGTTCGTGAATACCGACGAGTTGTAATTGGATAATAAATCATTCGACATTCGATCATATCTTGTTTTGTATGTGTCGGCAGCGTGCCGCTAATTATGGCCGTGGCCGAAAGTGGATTTCTCGTTCTTAGTCGTTGTAAGTCTCGCGACACGTCGATATAATCGTTTCCCGAATCGATCAATCACGTTTAGCCTCGGGAAGTCTCGTCTCGAAGAACTTGATAGCTGGCAGTGCTCTTTTACGAGACGTTAATCAATGTCCGAATCGCCGTAGTGTTTGACGTCACTTCGCCATTATACGGCTGTCTTTTTTTTACTCTTTGCGCATCCTCTTGTATCGGACATGTGTCAACACATAGCGTATCGGTAATATATTTAATTTATAAGTCACTGAAGCGTAAATATTGAATCGCCCGCAAATCGCGTAATCTGCTTCACATTTAAAATTGCAATTGATCGTGGAATAATTTCATAACTTTGCTGTTTGGAAAGGTGAAATATCCGAAATATCCATAACAGAAATGTATTTCGCGATTTTAGATTTTTCTTTATTAAAAATAGAACTTAATAGATCGAGTTTTGAGAATTTTTTTCTCAATTTAGTCTGCTTTGGAACTTTATCATTTTTTTGTCTGCACGGATTATTCATATTCCGACTTCCATTTTTCGCGAGATATGCGAATTCGAAAGAATTGACGTCTGTTTTTCTTTCTTATTGCTCTTCTCGTCGTTCTTTCGCATTCTCCGACATCTTTTCCTCGTACTCCACTCCACTCTCCCGGCGGCCGCCGAACTTCCACCTCTCTTTGTCCTGAAAGACTTTCCTTTCTTCTCTCTCGTTCCTTTTACGCTCCGAACTACGCTGACTCCGCTGCATTGTCATGAATCATAACTTTAAATTAAAACTCAGCGAAACGTCTGTGACGAATGATGCGGAGCTGTTTAATTATGCGCTAAAGAGCACTTGCGAAAACGTGGGTATAGGGCAGCCGGAGAAGAAGACTCACTTTTCATCACGTTTGCTTCTCGCTGGTCTGCTTTTTGTTATCCGATGCCGACGATGTCCGACAATTCGCTCTGCTCTCGCGCCCATCTCTTCTACCCTATTTTTAACGCTCGTAACGCGTGTCGAGAGATTGCCGATGAATTATCATGGACTTCACATCCGTTCTCCTTCTGAGCACGACTATCGATCGGACTACATCAATCAACCTTTCGCACTTTCCGTTTACCAAAGAGCTGTTCTTTTTGTCAACATCACTTTGAAAAGTTTTTAATACACGTGAGTTAATACATGGGAGACTCTTCTCCCATGATTTTCAAGGCGCTACTTTGATCGATCGGGAAATATTTCTTCGATTGTTCTCTTACAAAAGCACATAAAATTACGATGTGCAGTAATTGAAAAAGATTTCACGTGATCTATTTCGTCAGTGTTTGGATTTGAATCTGATCAATATAATTGACAATTTTTCTCGTAGTATTAATCTATAACAAATCTTAATTAAGTAATTTATAAAGTACGGAAATCAAAGGAACTTTAGTTGTATACGTGTTGAGCGAACGGATTACGTGAATCGAACGAAGTTGTACTTCTCCTTATCCGAACAACAATCTTGATCAGCCTTGCGCCAATAAACTTCGGTTTTTACGGTTTTGCGTCTGCGATCCGGAGAGCGATAAAAAGGAGAGACGAGGTAGCGCAAAGAGAAGTAGCAAAGAGAAACAGCGTACAGATAGGGCGAGGTTTAAATGCGAGCGCGCAAAGAGAGAGACTCTAAGCTGTCTCCGGCGTCTTCCCATAAATCGAAGAAGTCCGACTTTTCAGGTCGCGTACCGCCGAGCTTTCTCGAGCTTATTTAAATCATCCCTAAAGCCTCCTTAATATTGAAAAATGGCCGCCGCGGCAATAGTTCGCTCTTCACGTCCTCGTTTCTTCCATTGGAAATGTCTGCTCCGAGCTCGGAGCTCGTTGAATAAACGAATCGAGTTCGTTCATGCAATCATGAATGTTGAGTTAGTAATAATTGCGCTAATTTCTGCATGTTTTTATTCGTTGATATTTTTCATGAACTTAGTTGTTCATTAAAATCAACGAATGAATCGTAATGCTCTAACAGCGCTTTTTATACCGTGAGTTGGAGTGTTGTGCAATATTGAATGCTATAATATTTGCTTTGTATAATCCGTTACCCGGAAAACGCGATTTCCGAATATTGGATATGCCACGAACGAGATTTGCGCGGCGTTGGCGTTACCCGATATTCATTTGCAGCAATCCGGAATGATTCACATTTCACAAATGTGCGATTAATTCAGGCTTCCCCGTGTAGTTACGGATGTTGCGCTCGATAGATGATCTAAATTAATCATTGCCATTTTTCTGCGCATCATCGCCAAATTTACTCCGCTAAATTTTATCGCGCTTCGATATCGCATTACATCGTTACGCTTTTATTAATGGTAAAACATCCGTTAAAAAAAAATGGGATTGCCGGACGGAATTTTAGGTTATCGAACGACTGTACGACTGTGTGGAGACCTGCGGATATGCCGAACGTCGGATATCCGATATACGCCGGATATCCATAAATTCAGAGCGAGAGGGCAAGAGGACGCGTCGCGTTCTAACTATCTTCCGTTTAGCCTGACTCACGTATCGTGCCCATTTCCGTACTCGATGCGCCGCGTTTCAGAGGATAGCCGAGGGATTTAGGTAGAACGTTAATAACATTCGCCTAACTTCAACCCTCCAGGCTGTCGAGCTAGAGCTAATGAAGCTCTGACGACCTTTCGTGTTCGCTATATGTCGCTCGACATGCGTTGACGTGTTCTAGGATTCTCATTCCGCTTCGTGACGCCGCATAATCGGCCTGACCGCAGGATCGCAGGCGAATCGTTGTCGAATCAGTCCTTCCAAACAACGTTGAAATTAAGGTGTTCGCGCAATGACTTGCACTTTACTTGCCGAGAACATTAATCCTTGTTTTCGTACGAAAAATACGTAATTTTATCGATGACTGAAATTAAGATAAATCGGTGAATAAAACCTATATAGTTAAAACTTGTAGCGTCATCGCGAATTGCATTATGCAAATATGACGAGTGACCGGCAATGAATTGAAGAGGAGTTGAGTGAATTATAAGAGATTATTTATATAATTATTATAATTAACATTTTGTATATTTGCTTTTATTTTCTGGTATTTTTTTTTTTAATATTTTGTATTATTGATTAATAAAATCTGCGTTCTGTTTTTAATAATGTTATGCTGTTTTAAAGTTGACACAATAAATTTAATTAAAGCGATCTTTTTGTAACTTAAATACTTCGATAATTGATTACCGTAGGTTCTCCTCACCGCTCCGACGAAACTGCATAGCGAAACAATGTGCATGCACATTGCTTCGTCATGTCATAAATCCGGTGGCGGAAAGTCGACGGCGATTTCGCGCGGGTCGCTTCGCCGTAAATTATGAGGCGGTCATAATACGTTTTATGACTTTTCGTTTTAGTCGCCCACTACGGCCCGCGACTTTGTATTCCTCGGGCACCATCCCGGGACGACACCTTTACATCTTCGTCATGCCTCGGTTATCCTTCGTCTGCCTCTGTTAGACAAACCGACAGTTAGGTGCGTCTTTTTGCTGCGCGTTTCGCAACGTTGGCACGTAATGGCGTAGCGCGAAACTCCCTTCGGCGTTTGCTGTTTATTCATTATACGCGAGCTCTCTGCTCGTTAGAACAATATGTAAGTTGAGCTTTTATTCGACATGGAATGACTCGGGGGAAATTTCTCGCTGTGCTGCGCTTTTGATTTTTATTACCGTTTATTATATGGGCGGTTAGTCTACGAAAACGGCATATGTTCTACACAAAGTAATCGAGAAAACAGTAAATATCAGTTAAATTAATGATTAATTATTTAAAGAGACGTATATTGTGCCTTTTATCATTGTTCAGATATTTTATCTAGAAAGTTATTTTTAAAATAAACTTGTATAAATGATAAGATACTTTATGAGAAGACTGTAATTACTTAATAAAAAATTTTAATAAAGTACTAATTGTAAGTTTTAATTAAATAAAATAAAAATTCATGGAATTTGCAATTTGTTTGTAATGTTCAAAATTGTGCATACAATTGAGTGCAATGTTTTAAATATTTTTAACAGTATACCATTAAAAAAAAACTGTTATTATAGAAAATACAGTAATGTGTTGCATTTCGATTATATTTTCATCACGCATTGTACAACAATTAATATTATTAGGCATTGATGCGAAAATATTCCTTCCTTTCCTTTTTATTTTCTTAGTTTCACGCTCTCTTTTGTCCGCGCGTAGGCATTAGAGCCCACCGTTCCATTTCCGCCAGCACATTGCAGGTCCAACCTTGCCCGACACGCAGGAACCGTCGGCTCCTTCGTTCATACGAAGTTTGACACGGAAATTTATTCGCGCTTAACCGATTTGGCTGCGGTTCAAGACGGATGCTCCACCCACCCGAGAAGTCTGCCGCTGTTTTACGATCAAAGTTCAGAACGACATTTGCACGTCGGCTCTTTCGTCTCGGTTCCGCAGCCGCCACCGCCATTGCCGCCCCCCATCCTTTGTACTATTTCTTCGCTGCACCCTCTACGAGGCCGATTTCTCGGTTTCTCTCGACGTCGTCGTCGTCATCGTCGTCGTCAACGTACTCCTCCCTCGCCCGTCACGCCCGAACGACTCGCCGTCATTTCCTTTCCGGAGAATTTCCGTCTCGGTAATCCCGGCTTCCGCCATCCAGATCCATCGGGAGTGACCGATGGCAGGCTGGGACGGTTATATCGGACGGTAAAAATTCGCGAACGAATTCGGGCAAACGCGCCTCGCTGGCGAGCTTCGCGAGATTGAAACGCCTGGGCGAATGAAAGAAACAGACATTCATAAAATGCGATATGCGGAGTGCAAAGAATGTTTAGCGCATTGACCGACGAGGAAAAATGCCACAGAGCCTTCGAGGGCTTTGTTCGACGATAACATTTTGTTTGAAGTATTTTATATCCGCTTCGATATCGCGTTTCCGCGTTACTTCGTGTAATTCGACCTACGCTGTAACGAAATTTGAGATATTTTTGCGCCCACATAAGAATTTATTTATATTTGTAACATAGAAAATATGTACTGAAATATTCGGACGGTGAAATAAATTTATATATAACGTTAATATTTTATTTTAATTTTGGATACACTTTATATCTGCTTAAACGTGAAACTTGATTTTGATTAATTCATCACGGAGCAATAACACGGACAAACAGTATACATTTGATGAAACCCAGTTCTAGCGGCGAGTGATTACAGAAAATTTCATAGCGGATGGCGGAGTGCACTCGGCTTTCACATGCGTTGGGATTTCGCAGCTTTCGAATGATTTTCATATGAATGTTGTTCACTTTCCACAATATTGCATTTTCCAAATTATTAACAATATGCCCCGTTTGCAATTTTGCATTCGGAAATTATTTGCTTCTGTGCTTCGAAAACATGTAAACGGCGACATTACAATGGCGCGAGAAAAAATATCCTCTTTGAATAACTCTTTTTTCCATCTTCACGAATCTCGAACGCGCTTTAACACAATGATAGTGATATATACGAAATTTAGCTCGAATGCAAATAACAATAGGAGAAATTATCGATCTTTTCCGTTCTCTAAATTGTCTTCCTGTTTCTGTTACAGAGTGACAGCGGGCTAGTGGACACAGATCCAGGTCGAGTTAGCAGCATGACAGCCATTAACTCGGTGAGCCAACGTTAAATTAATACGCGACGATAAAAGCAATGCGCACAGTATCGCTTCGTTTAATAACTCGACGTTATATCAACTGGTTGCGTCCGTTTTAAATTATGCAAACCGAATAATTTACCGATAATTTACGATAATGGTCACGACCCTATTTGACCAAGCTGTGACCAAGGAAGCAAGAAATCTTTTAACATAAAGATAACTTTCTGTTAATTCAATTATCATTTCCGCTCTGTTATGCGTTACTGTGTACATTTGAGTTTCTCATCGCAATAAGTTGTCGATTATGGTCGTATAAGAAACAGCGTAAATCTGGGCGAAAAGCTGTTCGGAGAAAAGATATTCTCGATGCTCGCGAAGTATCGATTCTGAAATAGTTTCACGCACTCACGTGGCGAAGCATATAGGGGAGCGAGAAAGAGTGATGGTAACGCGCGCCTCGTTGTATAGCCATTCCTCATCAAATATGTAGGAAACTGCTCCCGATATAGGACAGACGGCTGCGAAGTTTCCGTCCGCTAATAATCCCGTAATGCCACTCACGCGACCGTAGTTTCCTGGGGGAAAGAAGATAGCGGCTTGTATGGTCTGCGCGAATGTTTGCGCGGCGGGGCGTTTCGACTCGGCAAACAAGCGGAAAGCCAGGAGGGTGCACAAGCCTAGTATTTTATCGGCCCTAATACAGTTATCATCGAGTAACATTTGGTATTGTTATGATTAAGGGACGAGAGTTGCTCATCCTTCGGTCAGACGGCGTCTGTTAATCCCTTTGTGTTACCGTCGTGTTCGTTGAACAGAGTTTACCGTGCAGCTTTATATTATGTATGTTTTATTATACATATATATACATATGTGTGCGTTGGACTTAACAAATTAGTATAGCCTTAGCATGATTTTTACTGTAAACAAGCTTTTTTACACATAAGCCGATGTATCTATATGAATATGGAAATATCGACAATAACCCCTTAAAACTAGATTAAAGTTTTAGCTCTGAAATGTGGATGATGAGATGTGATATTCTTGGCATTCTCCGTAAAATTATTCCGCCAAATAGAGCTTCTGAAAGATTCGATATCAAAGAAAAGATTGAATATTAAAATTAGAATGATTAGAATGAAAATATTTGTTTGATTTAGTAGACTATTTTTAGGTGTAGACTGCTTTAATAGATCACTTCTGGATGAATGGGATTAATCACGTGGTTTCGCCAGATGAGAAACGACAGCTCGTCTCATTCCTTTCTTACAACGTAGTCCGATGATTTATATTCATACCGCATCGCGAACGCAATGAATCAAACCTCTTTTCTCTAATCGAGCACCGTTCATTCCTCCTTCTGCGGAGTTAGGCATGAGCCTTGCGACACCCGACGTTTGGATGCGTTGCATTATGAATCGTGGAAAATCACCGTTTGCATGATAATGACACGGGATGGGTGAAAGGTGAGAGACACGCGAGACGACGACGGGGTGGCTTCCCAGCGTGGGAGGGAGAGAACCAGCGCGCCTTCCCCCGGGATTTGTACACGAATACACCTCCGACATACGGCGTATTCATAGTTTTCGACCACTCTCACGGAATTCGTGCACTTGTTCGGCGATGTGAGAACCGGTGGAATTCAGCTGGATGTTTCTTCCACCTCCCTTTTCCCTCATTCCCGTCGCCATCGCTGTCGCGATCGATTTGGGAATACGGTCGCGCGCGTGCATCGCGACAGAATTCCGAGAATTCGTAGTGCGTCTTCTCGAGAGAGAACAACCCCGGCTGGTTAGGAACTTGTCTCTACGACCTGCTGCACTGTCGCGACAACGGTATATCGGTTGTAGCAGCTTCGAGTCCCGCGGGAGTACGCTCGTTGATTACTCATGAAGATTACGTTGCGAATTTGTATTCTTCCTTACAAACGTCCGCGGTATAAGTGCCAAGGATATATTCGTATTCAACGCGAATTGGTTGACGACAAATGTCAAAATGTTAAAAATGATATTCCGATATGAGAGAAAGTGGAGAAAGATATACGAGGGCGGAGAGTATCTAACATTTCTTAACTCTGTAGAACTTTCATGTGTTGTTATGGTATTGGAAAAATTTCCTCGAGCTCAATAAGACATCGATATCTGTCGTAGCGTTTGACACAATAAATGATGCGATATCCAAGTAGTTGGGAAGTTTGGCAATCGTCCCATTATACGCGTTTCGCAACGGGATGAATTTCTGGGCGAGTGAGTGGCTCGACGAAAGGAAAGTTTTTCTTCGTTTTTCCAGAATCGAATTACTATCCACCTCATGATATAAAAGCAGGTTGTCTTATGATAGCGTGCAAACAGCTAGAAATAAAGCAACGCTTGCAACGCTCGTTCGATTAGGAGATGCGAAATCTGATACGCGCGCTCGTATTACGATGTTGTCTGAGTATATCCGTAGTATTACGCGGGCGTAATTGAGAGGAGTATCAGATCTGCGTTTGAATTATAATAAGTAATATGCGTGTTAATCAGAACAAGTCGGAGCGAGATAATTGTTTTAAATGATATTCGAGTTTTTTGGTAGTTCTTCGCAATTGACAAAAAAAAAAAGATTTTGATGATCTAAGATAACGTTAATAATTATTATAGAGATATAATATACAGGACATGAAGGTTGTGAAGATGATGAAATAATTGCGATTTGTATTCACAATCCATTAGATAAAATATGTTCGCTGCATTATAGAGTTTGAATAGATTTATGTAAAATGTACAATGTGTACATTTATAACTATAAATTATAATTGTTTTGTATCGTTGTATCGTTATTTTTACTCTGAAGAGACCTCGGAACCCGTACGATGTCGATGCAAGAGTAGCGGGATCGATGGAAACATAATGATGCATTTTTATTCCGCGTTGCTCCTTTTTGTGCGCTACCTCTTTGCCTTCTCTGTGCTGTATTATTCAAACTTTACATACGTTTGAGAAACAAGAATATTCGACGAGGCGGGATCGCGTTGATGCTTAAAAAACGCTCGTCTCGGAAGCTCGTTATTCCCTTCGGTATCAAAGTCGACGGGCATTTGCAATTGAAATTTTCGCGGTTCCATAAGTCTACCGCGAACAAATTCGAACTTCACCGTGGCCTACGCGAAGAGGTGATTCCGCAATTACTTCCATCGTACATTATTATAAAAAAGACACAAATGCGTAAAAAGTGACTACACGATTTTACATGCACACTTAAATGTGTAAAAATAACACACTTGGATTTGCGGCGTATGTTGCATTATTAATAGAATTGTAATAATAAGAATATACATTACATATATCGTATATAGACAATATTATAGGCTAGTTTCATTAAATCTTGGATAGAAGATCTTGATGGGAAAATTATTAAAAATATTAACAATGTTACAAAAAGGGAGATTTTTATAAGATAACCGTTTATATTCTTCGTGCAACGTCATCTCAAACTACAGGTTAATCGGATTGTTTTTTTGCGAGATATTTACAAACATGTGTACAAGCCGACCTTTCCCGAGCTGCGGTCTCGCGGAAAATGACGCGCCCGAATCCGGTGACCCGGCGACCGGAGCACAGACGAAAGTCGGGTCTAAAGGACGCCGAGGAGGAAACCAGTTTAAATAAAGACCACGCATGTGGGTCAGCCGGCGTGGCGTTGCGGCGTGCGTTACGCAAGCTGCGTCGCGCATCAGCGGCGACGTCGTTTGGTCGAGCTTTGCTAGCCGTGCAAGAGACGCGTACTGTATGCATAATGTATATCAGCTGAATTACTGTAGCCTACCTCCGAAAAGCTTCCGAGCGTATATCACCGCGGGCGTAGAATAAAGGTATATCCAAGTCAGCTTGTAACAAGCTTTCCTTTAGTTGGTTGACACACACGGATGGAGTAACAAGAAATACTAATTACGGAATTACGAGAAATTATCCTATAATTGCGGAGAGATGTATGTCGGAATGGTTCTCGCGGATGATGTATCTCACTCCAGACTTCATCTGTCTGCACTCTTCTTCTTCTCGTTGCTATACATTCTTAGTTTAACGTCACGAGAGCAACACTGTTTGTTTGATAAAATTAAAAAACTGGAGAAATGCAAAAGAGTTGTTCTAAAATTTAGTTTAATCGATAATGGAAATTGTTTGTACAGATCATTTTCTTGTAGCATATATTTTATTTTATGAGTAAACTTATCGAGATCTTTGTGCCTATTTTATTATTTATAAGTTTTTTTTTACACTTTGCGAGATTATGCAGTATATCGATCGATATTCAGACTCTCAAATTGGTATGACTTTCAAATTAGGTAAGGGGCCGTAGATGGTGTGTTCGGAGGATTAGTTCTCCTACGCAGGCGAATACGGGCTAAGCTTCGGAACATTACGCGCTGTATTTGTAAGTAGCCGTATGTAGTTGATAAACCGGGCGCATCTGCATACATCGTGCTGAACTTTACACGAGGCTGGACCGAAACTGACTGTTGGAATGGGATTCGGGACCACTTCAAACGAAGCGCCACACGGAAATCTGCCCGCGAGCCTCACGAGCACACATGGGGCTTCCGGCGCAGCTCTCTCTCTTTTGTGATACACGAGAAGTCAGATGTCGGTTCGTCGGAGTAGGAGAAAAGCTTCTCTCCGCCGCGGGGAGTTATATTATATTCAGAGTGCACTCCCGGAGACGTTGCATTTTCCGAGGTTATTCTGAATTTGCGTCGTGAAAGTCGCACAGGGAGAGAGGAAGGAACGCATTTCGCGAGCTTCGATCGATCCTGAAATTCGAAGTGCACGATACACACCGCGAATGTAGCAACGACGAATTCGCGCAGTTTGCGAAAAGATGGAATTCTATAAATATCCAGTTATTAAAGAAAGGTCGACGCTAAATTTCTTCAAGAAAAAGAAAAGACTTTTCTGCATTTTCGACGTGCAAACTTTATAACGTGCAATACACAGAATAGATGAGTGATTGCGCGTTTTACTTCTTGTCATGTGCAATATATTATTTCGTTATTGCGTGAAAACGTATATGTACGACTAATGCGACGAAGAAACTCGGTCAGGCCGCGCTGTTTCGTTCCGCTAAATATCCATTTCCGTATAGGCGAGAATCGCCGTGCTATATTTTCTGAAATGACGTGACGAAATATAACTTGAAGTGACGTGACGCGACACTGCCTGACACGCCACGTCGCTCTTCTCGACCTCTTTTTTTCGAACGAGTTTAGTTTTTCACGGACCGACTTTGCGCCGACGATATCTTCAAAGTGAATTGCAAAAGAATGCGATTAATCTTTTCTTTAAACATGATCTTTAAACAGTGATCTTCATAAGTCACCATACGGCTATAGTGAAATATTCTTTGAAATTATTGTTAAAGATTAGGTTCTAAATTTATTTAGAACGTATATCGTACATATTTTACAGCATGTCCAAATATGAATACTGAATCATCGTAGATTAAATACTTAGATTTTACTGTGCGGAATGGCCATGGTGATTTAAGAGGGGGCGATCACAATTCGCTTCGCAGTTTCTAAAATTGCGAAAACAATTGCTCGAGCTTTCGTAGAAAAATCCGATGTATTGGACTTGTAAATTATCCGGGGATGCGCGAGACAACGACATCGTAAATGGTTGGTTCTGTGTACGTGCGGACAACAAGGCATAGATAGATCGCCGTCGATTCTACCTCTCGCGCACGCGAAATCGACCGCCGGCGGTCTCGAGGGATGGACCCAGGTGCAAGATCCGTTCGGGAGAGGGCGAATCTCCCTCCGCCTCTATATTATCCCGTACGTCGAACTCCGCGGGTGGAGCCGGGAGGTTTGCGAGGTGAACTGCGTCGCCGACATCACCGACATCGTTTTCTTTCGCGAGAAAGAAAGAGGAAAGGAGAAGAGTGCGCGTCCGACCATTCCTCGACGTCGCGGATCCGGAACAGCGGGATTTATTATCTCGACCGGAACGGACGCACCTGGCTAATGCCTAATGCCGTTGACTTTGTTGCCCGACGACGCGCTGCGGAGTGGAATGGAATACGGATACGAGCATCGGTGAAGTGAAGCGCATCAGAGCCTCTCGATGGAATCGAGAAGCGGATGGACATGACAAGATACGTCTTTTATATGCAAAATGCAGAATATATGGATATTTGAGAGCACAAAAATCTAAAAGCTGCGCTTGCGTTCGTTAAAGTTTTGTTTAAAAACATTTAAACATATCAGAATTAACGAGAAAAAGGCATGACTCTCTTTAAGAATTTTATTGGAGATTATATGTTACTCGGTTACGGTATAAGGCGCTGCATTTTCCACCTGTCGTTTTTATTGCTCGCGCATTTAGCGTCCATTAAATCATTCCTCGCGTCTTTTATAGAATGACGATGTCACTTCCGAGAAGCGCAGGTACGTAATATCCCCAAGTCGCTCCGATCGCCGCATCGTCACGCGAGTTAAAAGCGACGTCCGCAGCCGCGCGCTCATCTAACTTACCGTCGCGATTTTAACTGTCCGTATATTCGCGCGGACATCACAAGGTCGGCCATTCCAGTGATTGTCGACAGCTGCTGCGCGTCGTTAACCGCGTTGGAAGAGCGGAGATAAAGAGAAAACAACGTATACCTACACACGTGCGTGAGATATCGATAACTCTGCAGTGCGTGCGAAAAAATTCCCTTCATCATTGGCAACGTCCAAGTGGAAGACGATGGATATTGCTATTTTTTTATCCGTCGTCACCGATGTATAAAAGCTGAGACCTCTCTCTCTCTCTCTCTCTCTCTCTCTCTCTCTCTTTCGCCTTCTCTTTCTCTCTCTTTCTGTATCGAGTGACTAACGTTCAACAAACGCGTGCACCGAAATACACGCGTGCGTGGGCTATACACAAAGTTAAACGGATGTCCACTGCTCGTCAAGGCTGTGTCTGTCTGACTGCGCGCGTGCGAGTGTTCGTGACTCTTATCACCGATTATTCCGTCGTTAATTGTTCATGTAGTCGCCGGGTTGCGCGCCTATAATGGAACAGAATATGACGCATCACCCAATAATAAATCATAGCCGCGTTCTACAAATGTATACCGCTTCATTTAGCTGCAATGAGTGAAGAAGTCGAATATAACAGTTTAGTTCCGTCATCGATGTAAATATGTAACATTATAAAATTTGCTATAAAATAGTATATTTGATGTTATCAGGTTTTTTATATGAAGGCACGATATACAGGGATATATTTTTTTCAAAAGATCGAATATTAAATCATGATAAAAAAATTGAATATTATTAGGTTAAAATAGATAAAGAAAATTATAATAATTTAAAAGAATGTAATATTTTTTTTATGATAGTTACATAAAAAGGTAGATTTCTTTCCATATACGTATCCGTTCGAACATTCTTGCTTTATTTTCAAAGAGATAAGTGCTTCTCCTTTGAGGTTTGTGAGTGTCTCTTATGAACATACACAGCCGAGTTCTGTATATGCTGTATATGCCGTCGACATCACGACAATGTTGCGTAACCCAAAAGCAAACAGAATTGCACGCAATGTCTGATTCGCGACGATGCACTCGCGGAAAACACTGACGCGTCAATAACGTCTTAATATACCTTATGATATCATCGACCGTGTTGGATCGGAATATCGAGTGTCGTCGTGAGACTGTGACGAAGCGAATCGACGCACATCGATGAGGAAACTTAGATTCGCAAAATGTGGATGACGTAGTGAACGCGCGATGTGGATTTCATCGAGACGACTTTCTTAACGGGAACGAGTGTGTGGGATTGTCGGGGTCGTCCCTCGGTATTCTGTCTCTTCCACTTATATCACCACGATCTGTCATTACACCATCACCCAGAGGACACGTGGCGTTTTCTTTTTCGTCATTCCCGCGATCAGTCAAGCGTTAGTCCACCCACCCGATTCTTATTTCGAGTTGTACGGTGTCATTGGGAGACACCAAATCCTGGATTATGGGAGATTGAAAGATACGACGTGAGTATTCTCGTCGTAAAAATTGCATTGTTTAATTTACAATTACAATTAATCATTTAGGTATACTTGAATTTATTTTGTTTACATTTTTTTAAATACAATTCTTATTGAATGAGATGGTGACATTTTATTATAAGTATGTATTACTTAACTCGAAATAAGAGATTACAATCTAGTATAAGATTTTTTCTACTACGTTTTTCAACAAAATAGTCTCACTGCTATCGTTTATCTTATTATAGACTTAAACTTTGCTGAGAATAATACATAGTCAGCACGAACGACGTTTGTATTTTACCCAAATGGTAATCGAGGGATAAGACCGGACATATGTGTCTAATAAACGCGCGATGTGCCCTACCGTATGACCCGCGCACCCTACAGAAGGGCCGGCATAACGTCTTCTTAAGCGAGAGGGTAGTGTCTCCCCGAAGTACACTGGGTCGACGAGATCGCCCGTCCGGAAAATAACCTCCACCAAAACAACCGTTATGCTTTTCCAAGTCTTATACATTTTGGCGCGTAATGTGCTTCCTGGCTGTGTCTGCCGGGACCTACAATGTCGTTCCCCTGACTCCACTCTGTCCGGTCAGCGATCGTCCCTTTTCTGCTCCAAGAACCTCTTTCGTATGCGGCCACGCCGTGTTTTATCGCGCCGATAAAACATATAGCTTTCCTTTGATGCGGGTCTGCTCCAGATGCGATGTTTAACTTATGCATACGGACCGGGAATAAGGATAATCTTGAGATGAGAGATATCTATCACAATATCTTTAAGTATTAAAAATAGCACGTTTTATGTCACCATATACCACAGCCTTTAAGCAGAAAGTAAACCAAGAATCTTTGATTGCTTAAAACTTTACGTAATGTTAAAAGAAATTCAATTCCTGAACATAATAAAAAATTATTTATATAGTTTAATTTCTATCTCATTCAATATATATGTATATATAAAGAATCTCTCTTCTGTAGTTTAGTTTAGAAAACTGAAATTAAATTTAGACGGATTTTTTAAATATTGATAGAGAAAAAAGAACTGTAGCTAGACATTCAAGGATTAAGCGTCATTGTCAGTATAATATACCCGTATAGTTAGTTTTTTCCCGAGATTCTCTGGATCGTTACAATATGTATTTCGGCGGTCCTTTGTCGTTCGCTCTCAGGATGGTCGAATAATATATACGCAATAACGATAGGAGCAACGATGGTAGGCCGTGACCTATCGCCGACGCCCCCGTGAGAGTCCTTTATTGTACGTTAAGCCGCGGACCGCCCTATACATCATCTGCCTACCCTCGCGACGGTCCAATCGCAAGCGATTAATGGATTTTTTATTCTGTTCGTAAAATCGTTTTATATTAAACCCGGCATGGCTGCGAGGATGCATCGATACGGCGCGCCGCGCGCGCAACGCACTATTCTCACTACCGATTGACGAATATTCATCCTGGCTCTCTGCATCCCTTCGCGCAAACTCTATTTTCTCCGTCTTCCATTTGTCTCCTTGTAGCAGAATGAAGATGGCATAATCCTTTCCACCTCCGTTCTTTCTCTCTATCTCTCTCCCCCTTTAATCTTCCTTTCCTCTGAGAATTTCTTCGGTGCAGCGACTGATACTGGAAACGAATTTTGGTCGCGTCGTTTGTACATTTTTAGCGAGCAGAGTGCGTTTTTAACGTTCCTTATAAACATTCGGTGGATTCTTTCTGGAACCGAGTATTCATGGAATGCGAGGATTGTTGGAATTACATTATAATGAAGTTTTAAAGCATTTTGCTTCTGATTTTCTTACTGGTGAAGCAGCTTCTGGTGAAAGTCATATAGAGTGTTTAAAAAATTTTTCAGAGAAATTTTAAATTACGCACAAGTATCTATGAAAAAAATATAAAAAGTATACGTTTTCTTATATAGCTTTTTGACATTTTATTTTAAAGCGTGATATGTAGATTATTAATTTATAATATTTTAAGACAAAAAATAGATCGACTTCGAATCGCCAGAGTCAGCAAGTTATTTCTGCCATTATTGAGACTTGCTTCCGTCGTGGAATTGTTCCAGGATGAAATCCCCGATACGATAACCCGTCCGATGTCATACAACGGTACTGCGACAAATGCACAGTGCAATTTTGTGTCGTTGTTACCACACGTTCGCTGTCGTTCCTTGGAACCGACGTAGCATTTCCGGTTTTGCGTCTCGACATGCCCGCGGCTTATTACGATCCACCTCCGAAAACACGTCGCGTGTGCGCGCGATAATACTTACGAATGCAATTTTCTCAGGCAACAGCGTCGTCGTCGTCGTCGTCGTCGTCGTCGTCGTCGTCTCCGTCTTCGTCGTTGTTGTCGTCGTTATCGCGCGGTAACGCTCGTGCCGGAAGATTGTTTGCGCGGCGAAACGAAGACAAGGCGATACCGTGTTCCTCGAGAGAACCGGCGAGAAGCGAAAGTCTACGTGTATATGAAACGCCTCTCGGCTTGTTTGTTTCTCGCGTATACACAGGTCCGTAAATACATAGTTACCTCCGCCGTAACTTGCATTTACAGTTACCTATGCGCCGGCGCGCATATCCGCGCGGGTTGCTGCGCGAGCTCACAACCGCACGGGGAGTCAACCCTGCAGGGGGAATTTTTAAATTTGTTTCCACTCCATTAACCTCGCCTCGTTCCCCTCGTATCTTCCCTCGGTGCTCTCCGCCTCTCACCCTCGTCGCTCGTTTCCTCCCTGTCTCGTTTCTCTCTGTTTGTACACGAACGTCGACTACTGACAGCTAGCAGGACATAAGACCCAGTCAGTAATATCCATTTGCCGAATCGCGGGGGCGACCGGAGTCGTCGCCCCTTTACGATCTTCCATATGGTTCGAATTTGCGAAAGCTCTTTCCGTCCGACTTTCCTTTCTCCCTCGCCTTCTCTTCATTCAGAGATTCGTCCCTCTACGTTGTCAAAGCTAAAACTCAACGCGTGTTGTTTGCATCGGAAACTTGTGTCAGATAGTTACGAAGAGACATATAATACACGTATCTTTTCATAATATGTAAATACAGTTTACGGATAGGAAGGTAAAATATGTAAATGTATTTTGCAAATGAAAATGTAAAATATGTATATATATTTTGTGGATGAAAATGTAAAATGGGTAATTATCTTTCGCGGATGAAAATGTAAAACAGGTAATTATATTTTGTGAATAAAATATAAAATTCGAAAACCTCGTCTAATTCATGGAAAGAACAGTTAATATGTTAGGAGCGTGAAAATCGTATGTTGGATTATGGAAATTGGTTTCCAACGCGTTATCAACGGTTGCATTTGGGAAATTTCTATATTTTTACTGTGTGATTTTTGTATGAAAAAAAATATAACAAATTAAATTATATATTAAAGTATATGGATAGAGTTTTGCTCAACATGGAAGATTTTATATCAAAACCTTGATTTGATATTCTATTACAGTTGTACAATCAAATCAACTTATTAATTCACTTCACTTATTAATTAATTCTGACAATACTTTAGTGATTTATTCAAAGAACTATAATTAGTTATAAAATGAATAAAATTATTATCTAAAAATTCTAATTTGTTAAAACAAGATATCACTGAGATCACGTCAGTTTAATCCGCAAAGAATCAGTTATATATTCTTGGTATTCAATTTCGTTGCCAAGTGTCTTCTTCGTATGCCAAGATACATTGTCGCTTGTCGTTCATTAGTAAAAAGTCAACGTGATTGCAGTTAGTATAATTGTGGACTTTGAGAATAGTCGCACGTGTTCGGACGACACGTCTGTACATTTTATTGTTTAAAATATTTAACGATTCATATGATATACAAAATATCACATAGTTATATATTTACTAGATATTTCTTTTTTACTTGAACTTTTATTGTTTTGTTAATTATTAAGAGTATTTTTTTTACAAAGGCTTAGGACAAA
The DNA here is from genome assembly GCF_003070985.1 of Temnothorax curvispinosus. NCBI lineage: Eukaryota > Metazoa > Arthropoda > Insecta > Hymenoptera > Formicidae > Temnothorax > Temnothorax curvispinosus. The sequence goes on along the minus strand of NW_020212008.1, from coordinate 282,854 downwards.
ATTTTTAGAGCAAAACGTTTAGGACACCGACAATCGTGTTAGTTTTGTATGCCAAGGATATAGGTCAAGAATTATATTTCAAGTTGTTGATATTACTCATTTATAAACGTTATCTCTTCCGGCTAGTACATAGCTGCATCCGATAAAATTATTCCTATCGCGGCGTAACCCACGAATTAATGCGAAATTACGTAGCACGCCGCGCCTCGCCGAGCTTAAACGCGATACCGCGAAATGTTTTACTACCGTGCTGTCACGTGTTATGCCAACTCGAGAGCGATTTCAATGTGAAAACTGCATTACGGTTTAGCAGACTCTTCCCGAATGCTGCAATAAATAAAGAAGTTATTGCTTTAAACAAGTTCTCCCTCTTGATTCCAAGAGCTGAAATAAAATGCATCGATAAGTAATAACATTAGGAATAAAAAATAGCTACATTCTTTTATAATATCTAAACTCGTACATGTATTATAATTCTAAAATTACGAGCTTTTTGTTATTATGACAGATTGAGAAAGTTCAATATAATTATGCAGGCGAAATAAGACGAGCAAAGTTATGACAAATGTTCTCAACGTAATTATACATTTCTTTGCAATTATTATTAGTTAAAAATAATCACAGGGTATGAATTGACACAGCCTTGTCGTGTCAATTGTACCTCGTAGAACTTGAACACGACACGGCGAGATGCTTCACGACGCCCGCTCTCACGTGTTATATCAGCCGCGGCGAGATTTCAACGCGGAAGCTCCATTAAACCTCGAATCTGGTCGATGCCGGGTGCCGGCCGTACATTTCGCGCGTTACGTCCTTGTGCATTTTCATGATCGTCCGACACGATAAGTCACTTTCCACTCGCCACTGCCGCGACTGCGTTCACGACCGCGACTGCATACCCACCACGTGTTTCGAATTCCTGTTTCGAACAATGTCGCGTCTCTGCGAGAGCGTGTCAGACCGATCCGGACGATGGCTTTCGATGATGGAAGCGCGCGCCTCCGCGAATTCGTCGTATAGGATTACGGCACTTGGTTCTATTGTTAGCGTTATAATTCTGATGGATTTACGGCCTTCCAGAATCAGGCGTTCTTTTCAAGTTAAAATTATAACGTTCTTTTGGCAAAATAGTGATTTAACTCTGAGGAGCCGTGACGCATATAACTTTAGTTGTAAAATTACGTTGCGGCGTCGTAATTCGCACAGAATTAATACAATGTAGTTCTGACATTACGACGAAAACATAATTTTGACGAAGAGAAAAATTTTGTTATTTTGTTGCCTTACGATGTGTCGTTAATTAAGTAATCCGAGTGAGCCGCGTCGGTGGTATCATCATGGATATTTTTACGCTATTTTTTTTTGCGTCCGAAGAGAAATACTCACGTTCGCGTGGTTCATTACGTTTAGTTCTCGTGGCTGCATTAATGTAAACGACAGAGTCCGCATCGGTATGCAGAGAGAAGGCTTTATGGTAATGAAATCTAGATTCCGGTTATCAGGTGCACGCGTAATCCAACGCGTGCGTGCACACATGCGTGCGCGCGTCTGTTTATTAACTAAAAAAATAAAAAGAAGAAAAAATAGCGGACAAAAATAAGGGATGCAACTGGGAAGTAACGCGGCGCAGACTTCCGATGCATCGCGCGTTTCGCGCAGGATATACATGTCATACGTTGTTTTTTTCTTTTTTGCCCATTTTCGTGAATGTTGCGCGGCATTTGCATTTTGCATTTCGTGTACTTTATGATTTTTTCCGCGGTCGTGCGCCGCCACTGCCAGCGACATGCCGCCGAATCTGTGTACATAACTCACCTATACATACATAAATATGATGTATATATACATATATATACATGAGTATATAATATAGTACATATAAGCGGCCTGTCGGATTCGGCGTCCTGTGTATTTTACCGAATTTGAATTTAAATTTTCTAAAATGAAATAGGCGCTCCCGGTCGCGCGTCTCCGTCGCCCCGTGATCTCTGAGCCCGGCTCGAGGGTCGATTTTAATTTGTAATCAGCGATTTGCATCCCGCGACCTCATGTCGCTCGTCTTTCGTTCTCGAGGACGAGCTATACCCTATATCTCAAAACGAACGAGCTTGTATCCAGTCGGGCTAGAATTGTCTCTCTTGTACTGTAGAGTCGTCTCATCTGAACAGAGATCGGTGGTGAATTGCAAATTTGTTCGATGGCATCGAGGATAGCGTACTTTGGATTCGCGATTAGGGTCGTAAAGGTCAATCCAGACAAACTTGTATAGGTGCATAAGCATATGCATAAAGAAATGGATTGGTCTATTTTATGCACATGCATATGGACCAATCAATTTCCTTATGCTTATGTTTATGCGCTATGCAAGTTTGCCTGGATAGACCGTAAGTGCGACGAGGGAGAGGGGATGCGCGTGTAGAAAGGAGCACTGAGAAAGAAGCAGAAACGCGGCAACGCGCGAACATTCTGTTATTTCTCCCACGCGAGATTCGGCCCCACGTGTAACACGTATCACGTTTCCACGGCCGCATTTGTGCACGCGGCGTGCTTTCGCGCCGCGTCTGTTTACGCTCAATCATCGCGTTCGCTCGATATGAACAGGCGAGAACAGACGGAGCGCGTGTTGTGACAACGATGTATAGCGCTGATCTAGATTAGCAAATGAAATAATTCGTAACTTGGACTATTTAGATTTTAGATGTTTCTAAGCATGCGAGATGTTCGTGACAATGTTAATTAGTGAGAATGAAGCGCTCACAGAAATATCACTGCTTGCCTAAAGAATTAAATTCTATTTTGGCAAGATGAAGCATCAGACTTGAATTTTATCTTAATATGATTTATATTTTTATTCGTTTATTTTATTTCAGACTAAATGACGGAATAAAATTCGTCGTATTTTCCATTTCCAATTAATTTTACTTTACGGGATTATTAACTCATCGCATCTCTTGGGTGTGGTGGCGGACAAGAATGAGGTATGTTTTCCCGCTCTCGGTACGCATCGATCTTCGTTAAGAGCAATGTAAATCACGGCTACGGAATCCGGGGTGGCGATGGCGAATTCTCCGAGATTTTTCGAAAGCGCGAAACGTCTGCAGCCGTGACTGCGAGTTCGTCTTCGTCGTGGGTGACGTTATTAACCTGCGAGTGGCCGCCTCATGATAAATCGCACCGTTGATCGCGACTGAGAGAAACGCCGTATAATACTTTGAGAAAGAGAGGGCCGTTCTTTGGCAAACGGCGCCTAGAGCGAGGAACAATGAGATATAACAACAAGATGCATGGAGAAGTCATAACACATTATGATGTATTAATCACTAACTGCTGCAAATATATGCTAGACATTCGCGAGCGTTCCATCATTACACGATATACATTGTATTATGCGGTGAAGGAAGTAAAGCAGACGAGATTGCAAAACGACGTGTCGCGGAATGCTTTCGTAAAGAGGAAACAATTTTTTCTCGAATACTCGCAGTGCAATTGATCACGGATTTTAACTTTAAACGCTGGCGATCCGTGAATTGGCAGCGCGGCGCGAGATTGTCTCGTAGGCATAGCGGCCACTATGTCTCTCGCGTAATATTTGCCATTCGGCGCATAAATCAGTGTCTATTTTTGAACGGCGGCCAAAACTTTATTCGGATTTATTCGACCGTTACATCAACAAGAATTACCGCTCGCCACGACGCGACCCGCCGTTGGTTGGTGCATAATTACCGCTACGCGCGTCGATTGTCGCGTATTCGAGGATAAAAAGGAAATTGGCGCGAAGCACGCCTAGAGAAAATCTCGCCAATGACTCAACGGGGTACATCTGTCCCACCGATGTGGTGTAGGCAAATCAGGGCTATTTTGAACGTGCTAGACTGCTAGATAACTCATCCAGAAACTATAAAAATCTATCCAGAAAATCTATGAAATTTATAAAAAAAAAAGCGTTAAACCGATCAGAATAACTACGAAATATCGCGAAATATATAACTGATTTAGTACACAAGCATATTCCACAACGATATTTTATCATTACGTATTATAGAGATTAATTGTAGTTGAAATATTAATGTAAAAATATTGCAATTAACATTCGGGTTATAAGCAATTGAAGCTGGATTATGATAAAATATGTAGAATGTGTATTTTCAAGTTTATAATTGCGCTTTTATACACAATGAATTTATCATCAATTTTGTGCTTAAATAATATTGATTTCTGCTGCTCAGCTGATTTTTTTATTCGTTAGATTTTTATAAAAGATACCGCGTGTATAGCAATTATTACGCGTAGTACTAATTGCATCACTTTGTTAAGAAATTTATGAGCAAAGTTTAACTATTAAATGGAAATTGTGTAATTTTTATGAATGAAAATTTGAATCATCGATTATAACTATTCCATTTAAAAGAATTATTAAATTTAATGTTTCATCTATATATTTGAAGAATAAAATTTAACTCCATTTTTCGATTGAAAAGAAGTAATGATATAATTTATTATTTTTTCAAAGTTTTGCCTCTTAAGAGGCGAAACAAATTTAAATTAATTTCAATAAGTAAAAATAAGGAAATAAGTTTGTATATTCCGTTTGCAGCGCGGCGGTTTATAATTTTATTTTATCTTCTTAATTTATTAAAATCATCCACAGATTATTGATGTTCCAAGATCACTATTTTAATTCTTTCGGGGTGTAAAAATATAGCGAAGATAATAATGAAATGAAATCTAACTTCCGTAACTTATTGTTAAACAAAGAAATAAATCTGTACATTCTATTTACAGTTTCATCTTTTTCATTTATTAAAAATTATTCATAAAATTCTTGATGTTCCCGAGAAGATTAAAATTGCTATTCTAATCTTCTCGGGATATCAAAATATGGCAAAAATAATAAATTAATTCACATATAAAATAAAGCAAAATGTACTCTTTTAAAAAGAACGTTAGATTTCAATAAGCGATAATAGCACATTCGTTAAAATCAATTCGAAATGTATAAGAAATGGATTATTTGCTTATTTATGTCATTTTACGTTAAATATTTTTGTAGGCGGTTAATTTGTTTGAAACGCGGTAACACCGAGCGCGCGAGCGCTCGCTTTGCGGCGCACGACGGGCCAATGGCGTAAACAAGGTCGCCGCGCCATACGCCATACCATTCGGTCGTTGATACTCGAGCCGTAAGGTGTTGCCGCGCGCACCCGCTCCGTCGTCATTACTCGTCATTATCTCTCGAAACGTGGTCGCGACAAGTCTGCGAGATGCAAAACGGTAATTCCTTACGAATGGGTAACCAGTAACCACTGTCAGTCGGCGCGATACGTTTCGAAGGCGCAAGTCCCGCGAGCGAGATGGATATTGTTAGGTAACCTATACATCGCGGCTTTCTTTAAGTGACTTCCAAGTGCTACTTGAACCAGTCGATCCGCGCCCTAATTCGCTTTCGCAATCCGCAGAGCAAATCCGTGCGATTTATTTGTCAGAAGTTTATAGATATCTCGTAGTGGCGCGGCGCGTTGCGTTTCTGGTTTGCCTTTGGATAAATTCGTTATTTGTAGAAAGAGACTCGTGCAACTCCGTTCGTCGCGGCGCGGCGCGGCGCGACATTAACTCCCGGAGTACGGCGACGAGCGCTACGAGATGCGAGATACCAAACGTGGGCGGTTATTCCGCGGTTATCCCGTCCGCACGATTATAATTTATTTGTAATATGTTAAATATTTCATAACGGCTGGAGCACAGAGCACTCGGTAACTTGCTTGTGTTCACGGCGTTTACGCAGTAACCTTGTTTACGGCGGGCGCGGGCGGGCGCTCGGGACTTGGGACTCGAGCCGGCATGGCAGGTAGCGCGATTATAGTCATTATCTCTCGGGACGTGGTCGCGACAAAAGCGTTAGAGGAGAGAACGCCCGATGCTTTCGGATTACGCACGCGAATTGCCTGATTCTGAATGATTTAAGTAACGGGGCCCCGTGATGTATCGATCGTCCGACAGTAACACGTACAGGTATTTCACGATGTTTGTGCGTTTTCTGAATATGTATCGTGCCGGTGACAGGTTGGGTTAGGTTAGGTTGTAATTTCTGTTCTCCACGGAACGCGATGAATTTATCGTGCGGATATTAGATCGTATCCTTTTTGGAGTCGCCGCATCTTAATTCTGTTTCAATCGGTGCGCGATTCGAGTTGCATTTTCGCGAGTGAGTGGTAAATAAGTGACTGCCAATGAAGAGACAACGAGCAACGGTGAAATCTGAGAGGAGGCGGAGGCCTGGGGAGGCATCGGGCGACGGCGGAGCAACCACCGGGTAAGTTTGTTTATTATCTTATTCATTACGCTGATGGAATTAATCGTTAATTACGTTACGCGCGAAACAATTGTTTTTTTAAATATTAATTATCTTGAAAGCTACTTGGATATATCTTAATTAAGGTATATTTTTGCTTTACAGTTCAATGTAGTTGGCGTTACATCTCCGCTGCTGCGCGTCGTAAATGTGAGTTTGACAAATTGTTTTATTTTAATTATTTATCTTGACTTGAGAGGTAATAAATTTGTGATATTTGCTTGTATCGAATACTTATATGTAAAATGAATATAAATATATTTACGTATAAAAAAATATTGTAATTTAAACAGAAAATCTCATAGACTTATTGCCCTCAAATAGAAGGGCTATGACAGATTGTCAGATTAGAATATACATTTTTAACCCTGAGATGTGTGATCGAATAAAAAGAGTTATTATGTAGGTAAAATATGCTTGATAAAAAGTAATAAGTAATGATCTAATTTTCGAAACAGAAAATTGTATTTTTATTATTTATACTTTTTACCATGCCTTTTGTATACAGATAAGATTTTCAGGAGATAGTTAAGAATACCACGAGGTGATATGACAAACGTATGATTAACAATCTTACTTCGATATCTTATATCAAATACATTATGCCTACTTATAAGTTTAAGATTTTATGAATTTACTGCACAGATAAATAGTAAAAAATAAAGATAAAGACATTGAAGTTGAATAAAACTATAACAGACATATATAAAATATTGGTATTTTTATTTTACATATAACTTTACTGAAGTTTCTTCATGGTATTTATTTTTGACGACGAATACTGAAGGTGAAGAAATGCTTTTGTATCTAAATATAATAAAAATAACTTGATGTTTAAACAACATAGGGAAAATATTATAATATTTAGATATGTTACTTTATTTTCTTCTTTCTCTTTTTTTTAAATAGTTTTTAATTAAAATCTAAGACTTGCGTTTGGCCTTTCTATATCTATCCAGGGTTAAATATCTCATAAAGTAAATCTCATAGTAAAAAAATATCCAAGTTTTATATGTGAGCAATACAAGCATAAATTGGACAGAAAACATTTTATAATCACGTAGCATATTTTAACTGATTTATTTAATAAAAATTGCTTTAGTAATTATTATTATTTGCATAAATTACATTTTTTATTCTAATCTTTCATAGCCTACTTCATCTATGAAATATTTAATTTTATTTTATTTGAAACAAAACACAGGAAAAATTTGTATATAAATTATCTTTATAATACGTAATATCTGAACACAAGAAACACATAAGAAATATAATTCGAATTGTGAAGATTGATATCAAATATGTTCAATCATACGATGTTTATTTTGGAGCAGGAGGAATATCAGCGTGAGGGAATTGAATGGAAGTTCATGGACTTCGGGCTGGATCTGCAGCCAACGATCGATCTAATCGACAAACCGATGGGCATTATGGCGCTCCTAGATGAGGAGTGTTGGTTCCCTAAAGCCACAGACAAGACATTCGTGGAAAAATTGGTTGGCGCTCACAGTGTCCACCCGAAGTTCATGAAGACTGATTTCCTCACTTTTAGAAGTGAGCGTAACCATTCTACGTGATATCTAGGCCAACTTTAAATGTTTCTAACTCTGAAACCAATTGCAATCTCGACATTTTCTAATTAATTTTCGGAATACGCTATTCAAATATTTACGGTGATATTAATAGATGGGATATTTTATGTACACACTTTGTTAATAGGTTTGTACTTTCTTGAAAAAGGGAAAATTGGGGTTTTCTTAAAATTTGAATATATATATATATTTTTTTTGACTGAACAATTCCCAGCACAGTAACAATTTTTGCAGCTCGTCAGTCTCGAAAAATAAATCATAGGAAAAATCGCGTTGTTTGGCGAATCGCTGTTGTTATAAGCAAAGAGATTCAGCTGATATAAATCGCAGTTATTTCGATGAATAGTTTCCGAGCTCGCGAAACGCATTCCCAATGTTTTCGGCCGTGCATTCTACAGTTCCGCAATCGATGGGAGTATCGCCGCTATACACCCCGCTATTGTTCCGCGAATAAATCCCTCTCGCGAGTTACAATGCAAAGGTAATATGAAACTCATTATCTAGGAAACGCGAAACTCGTGAATTAAAAGCTATTTTGCAGAGTAATTTGATATGATTCATTGTCGATTACGGGCAATTAACTGAGGGCGAAGAAAGAGACGCGGGTCAGGATAAATGTATATGTATTCGTAATGCGTAATTAAGATATTTATTATGCAAAATGCTATCATGCAACGATAAACATGGAATTAAAAAGTCAATATTGACGTGAAAATTACGCGCGCGGAATCTATAATACCCTGATATTTTAATGAACATTTGGATGAACTTCACGTAAACTTTGCGTTTTTTTGTTTCGACATTTGTAGATGGAGGGTCGTATTTGACTTGGCATATTTCGCGATGAAAAATTTTGCTGGGGCAGCATGTGTTGCTGGCATGGTGCGTTTAATAGCCTCCATTATTATGGTGAAGGGGAAAAACTGATGTTCTGCGGCCGATAGATAACCAATTTGTCTGTTCGCGTTCCTCATTAACTTCTTTGGCTCGTGTTTTTCGCTCGTAGAGCCTTAGAAAAATATTTTTCAAATATTCTGAAAATATCGTTATACGAAATTTTATTAAAAAAGCGGCGATTAATTAATATACCTTTATTTTAGTTAAATATGTTTAGTACCGAACACACACAAATACTTGCGTTTTACTTTAATTTCTATCATAATGATGTTGTGGTACATTTTTATTTAATGCATACATTTTGATTAAAATAAGATTTTTTTATTAGTATTCGATGCAGCTGTTTTAATTGCGAAATGAAATCTCTTCGTTGGTTATCTTGTTCGTTTACTTGGCATACATCTATCTATTTCTATTTATATTGCCGATGCTCGCCTTACTCTTTATTCATCTGAATATTCGCGTTCCTGTCTACTACTCCCGGGAGTGTTGTTAAAGACGTTATCGTGTCGTGTAACCGTGTACTGGTCTCTCGTGTCTTTGCGCAAAAAGTTTCTCCTGAAACGCTCAAGATACGCTCCAAGTTGCGAGTTAATATTTTTTTAAGTGCATAATGACAGTCGGTATGACGATAAATATTTATCACTCTGTTTCATTAGCGTAATCCATAAAATTAAAAAGTTACGAACGGCATCACGGAAATAGCTCCACGTGGAAGCGATTGCGGTAACAATTCTTTGTCAGATTGCAGATAATTTACTAGTTCCGCAAACTTTCTTCGTCTAATATAACCGCTACCTTTTGAAATTATATTATGCGATATTTGAGGATTTTGACAATTTATGAATGTTATAAAATTGTGAAATTTATAAACGCCCTCGAGTTTTGTAACCGATATCTAATAATAGCCTCGTTTATATGGCTGATAGTTAAATGACTACAATAATTAAACCGGCAATAATTAACCAATAATTAAAATTAAAATTGATAAGCCGGTTAAATTACTATGTTTGCGTGTATGCGCTAAAAGCGGCGGCAAAGCAATCGATCGCGTCGACCTAGGCGCGCGCGGAGTTACCTTTCCAAACGCGCGCAATCGCCGATCGCCGCTCTCGTAGTGGAAACTCAATTTTTAACGCCGCCGGCAAAATCCGATCGCGTCGGACGTATTAATTTCGCGGCGCGATATACGCTCGTACAGGTAAATCACATTTAATCGAAATACGAAGAGCCGTGACTTCGGTCGAGTTCGTGACGTTCGTGCCGCCAGCTTCGCGCTCGAGTATATTTGTACGGCCGCGATATATCGCTACGACCTCTCGACAGTTTTAAGCTTGGATTTCCAGCGATAACTAATGACGAGGTCGCGTTTACTCGAAGATTATTGAGTTATGAGATCGCCCGACGAGTGTCGAATCCGAGGACAGACGAACTGTTCCTGTTGCATTGAAATGGCAAAACGAGATTTCAAGATCTGCAAACAAATGTGTCGCGATCGTCATGATAAAGATTCTTTTTGCTATCGGGAAGAGGGACTGAATACAGAGGAAAAATAAGAAAAGGAGGAAGTTGAAATGCAAATGTAATAACAATTAAATAGCGGATGCAATATATTCCTCGGACGCGCTCTAATAACAAGTAAAATTGAACGACCGGCGTTGGCAACGTTCGTGGAAATTATTTGCCCTGCAACATCCTCTTCTAAAAAGGAGATGTGAAGTTTATTGTTGCCGCTTTTCCGCGATGCCGATTGGTTCTCTTGCTGCGCTTACTTCATTTGCAGCTGTCATTGTATATTTTGACAGTTGTGTATAATAGGGTTAATAGTGAAATGTTAAAGATAAATAGCGCGCGCGTAGCGCGCGTCTGTAGTGTCTAGTATAATAAAAATGTCATTATCTCTCGTAGTCGCGAACATCTGCGACATAGTTTTCCGCGTGTGCTTTACACACATTAACTGTTATCATAACTTCGAACGTGATAAAAAACCGAATTTTAATCCCACGTAAATGGAATTACGAAGCGATGAATTTTTTTAATATCTCTGCAAGTGCAAATATTTTTCACTTGGTTTCCATCATTATTGCAAATTTTATATGAAGATTATCTCACATTTTATATTATTAATATTATGTTATTAATATTTTATCGAAATATGATAGATATATTAATACCATATTTTAGGTCATTAAAACCCTATAATGTTTTTGCAAAATGGTTATTTGAAATATATATCCGTGACCGTATTGCATTATTCGTTGATATTTAACAAACGAATATCTGAAATGTCTACGCATAATCACAACTTTGTCGAGTCAGCTGTTAACATCAGGTGGTTGTAAAAATAAAAATGTTCTTAGAAATAACCTGCGGCAATAACTGAGTTAGGTTAGCTAGATCCTCCGTAAGCTTAATCTTAAGCTTAATTTCATTTCCGGTATGAAACGGTCGCGTCTTAAAGACGTCTTGTGTCTCCCCATCGAAGACGTATATCCATCCGCGTAGCGCCATTAATTTAATATTTCAAAGAAGCGATATCATCCCCTTAAAAGTAATCACCTCAATTTCTTAAAGTGCTCGAAATCTAAGAAATATTGGACTCAACCCACTTTCCAAAGCATTCTCGAAGAACTATTTTCACTACTAATTTTCCGGAAATGATACACACATGACATTTTTCTAAAGTTCAATGATGAGTTGAAAGTATATTGCATGTATAATGTTTTACGGAAGTAATGCCACTCCTTTTATATAATGCATTGACTAGATAGATTAATAATAATCTTCTAATTAAAACATATATAAATTGCGAAATCGATTTGTGCGGTCCAAGCGTCACTGTCGGTGGGCCAAATAATTAACTTCCAATCTTCGCGTTTGCAATTAAGCCGCGCTTGCCAAAGGCGCGTTGCGCGGATTCACACGTCAGCTCTCGTCTGTGCACGCGTAGAATATGCGCTCAGAATTCTGCGCGACATCAATTCGCTTTAACCCCCCCGTGGGAGACGTGACGTGTTTTTCTTGGATCGGTTTAAAGCGGCGAAGTGTGTTCCTCGCGATACGCGATCGACGTAGCCGGGACGCAGTGGTATCGCGATACAACGGCGGGTTCTCTTATACATCTCTCCCGTGGCCAAATCTCCTCGTGTAGATGACATTCGGTACAAGGATGCGCCGAGTTACGGCACGATGTGGTAATCTCGCATCATGATCTCGTGCCAAGAATTGAGTCACCGTGTCGGGCGCCTGTCTCCCCTCGCCCACCATTTTCTTTGCCTATGTGTGTCTTTTGTTCGTCGCACATGCGAATCGTACACGTGTAAATGCGTATTTTTGAAACTCGTCATCTTCCAAGTTAGATGCATATGCCATTAATTCGTGGGTTTTGTTTTTCTTAAGAGTTATTTGTTTATTAACGACAAGCTATAAACTTACTTGATATTATTGGACTATTGATTTTTATTATTTATAATAAAATATATTATCGCCATTAATAGAATATGAAATTGAATAGATAATATAGGTTAAATCGTTATTATATCGTGATAATCATTTTGCATAAATTAATGCAAATTGAAAGAAAGAAATTGTAACAATATGAAATTAATTCTTCGTTGTGTTGAAAGCCACCAACTCCAAGTTATTATGTTAATAGAATGTATGTCGTATGTTAACACACGACTATGTTACACGACGTTAAAAAGACTTTGCTTCAGGCTATAGCGTTTATTAAATGAAACAATGGAAGTTTACGACAGTCATTCCCTTTTTGAGTTACGGAAATGACCGGAGCGTAATGCACGCCTCGTTGTGTCGCGAATTATCGCGCGTCTTGTCTACTCTCTCCCTCTCTCTTTCTCTCTATGATCTACGTCTAAAGTCGTGCTTGTAGGCGACACGCGACTAAGATTCATGAGGTCGGCGCCGAAAGCATGAGCTTACGTCTGGTTTGCGCCGAGTCGCGACTACTTCTCTCTCCGACCGGGAATCCGGTCGGCACAGTTGACGTGGACAAACGAGCCCTCGTTACAATAAAGTTACGGGTAACGGGTAAGACGACGGTGACGTTGAGGACGAAGACGCGAAAAACGAGAATCCATTCTTCCGGGCGAATCGTTCGGACTTGTCAGAAACGCGCCAGGGGCGACGTTCGTTTCGCATTAAATTTACTGTTCGCGTACACGACGGAGCCCCTGCGGCAGATATACGAGGTAATTAAGCCTCGGGTATGCTTTTGAAAATTATACTTCGTCTAGCTGGCCGGTCGATATTATCCTACGCGATTATTTGTTAAAAACCCGGCGTCGTTTCTGTACTTTGTGAAAAAAATCACTCGACACGTTACCACCCACGTTGTTAACATTAATTACACGCTTTTAAGCAGCCGCGGCACTCGCGTTTTCTCTCGCGAAACTCGAGAAACTACGGAATATTATCCGAGCGTCACCAGTTTCGCATGATCCCAGGGTCGGCTGCCCGCTAAATTACGTCGCGCGATTTCTTTTTTTTTGCGACGGCTTTTAAAGTTACGCAAATTTTTAACCGCATTTACGTTGTGAGCGGCAAATTACAGCGCAATTATAAAGGTATTTAAAGTGCACAATCGCGTTCCCGAACGTTTTGCACGCTCTCGACGTAACGACTTCATTTACCGTGCGTCCGAAGTATTTCTAAAGTGTGCACTTCACACAAGCGGACAGGATTTTTGACTGTCTGCTGCATGAAGGAATAAAAATAATTTACTTGCATTCTTTTCACGCGTGCACGTACGTTCTTTGAATGCTTTTCTTAAGGCGCGAATGTTGAATGACATGTAATTAATTCACGTCATTCGTTCTCGCTGATGCATGTAAATTTATAGATAGGTGATTCTAAAGAGACTGAGATTCTTTTCTAGTTCTTATACACAAGTGTAACGGGACCGTAAAATCTCCATTCGTCTCACGCGAGTGAGACGCGTTTACCGACATTTTGCTGCTATCGGTTCTTCTCCTTGGCTAGATCTTGCTTATAGATTATGGCATTACTAATCAACAAAGTTAATGCTATTGTAGTTTATTGTTCCGTAATATTTTGAAATAGTATAGAATTAATAATCTGCTCAAAAACCTATAGGTGCGATGCAAATGAAATTTTCGTTTGCATGCTCTCTGATTATCAAATAAATTATATAAAACCACGGAGGAACTTATTTTACTTTTATTATTAATAAAATAATCAGATCTCGCACAAAGGCGAGGAATCCTACGTTTAAAGAAAGCTGAGCAAAGAAAAGCATAAGGAAGAGAAGGGACTTCGGGCCGTGGGGCGTGAAAAAGGGCACGATGAGAAAAAGGGATTTTCCTCTTTCTCGAGGCTATTCTAAACAGAGAGACCACCGAGGACCGAGCGGAAATGCCGTCGTGGGTACAGAGGAGACGCTAGACCCGTCGATTGAATATTTTTACATGTATGAGATTTTTATTCTCGCGATGCGATTGGCCGAATCGCGCTTTATCCCGCTCTACATCCCCTCGTCTCACCGTCTCACGTCAAGCAAGGATGAAAAAATTCTAGATCCTTTGACTGTAAAAGAAGGATGCGCCACTTGGTTTCCGGAAAGAAATCCTCGGCGATTTACGCTTCGCTCCGCAAAAGAGGACGATCGTCGAGGATATTTTTTCCAGATTATCGGATCTTGCACGACGTAGAACTTGCATTTATTGTTGGCACACTTGATTTCTCGCGTATGTCAGTTGCATTTAATTTTATAATATGTAATTATTATATGTGTTGTGTTAAATTTAAGAAGTATTAATGATATAACAATATCGCAAAGGATACATTCCCCTACAATATATTCCAGAGAAATTAGGAATAGACTTTTTTCTACTCTCTTTAAATAATTTCTTAGAATTTCGTCTTCACAGATATATGTCTTACTGCTCTTATCGCTATCCTGATGCGCAACATATCGCTCAGCTCGAAAAGAGCACGGCAAATATAATATCCGACAATCCGCACGCGCGTGTTCCATATTCTCTGTTTACGGTGACGTTTGACGTTAAGCGTTTTATAAGTTCCGCGATTGCGGAAAACGGAGGCATCGTGTTCCACTGCCTCCTAGAAACGTATCCTTCAGGCACAGGTCGTACGATCGCAGTCGTAGTACGCGTAACCTCGGTCTCCGTTTTCGCTCGTTTTTCCTCCCTCGGGTACCTCTTTCCTTCCTCCGTCTTCTCCCGCTCCTCTGAGAATCTCCTCGTCCTGCCGCCGCGTCGTCGCGCCCCGCGTTCTACCGCCTCGCCACTCGTTGCGAGGATTATTGAATTTCCTGTCATTTCCAGAAGAAATACGCTCTATTTACTTTGGCGGGGTATGAAGGTAGTTTTATTTGGTGCGGATGTGTGAGAGAAATAAGAAATACACGGAGGAGCCGCAACGAATCAACGGCGGCGGTCTTTCCATCTCGACACCGCGCAATTCAATGGGTTCGGCGTCGTATTGGTGCTGGCGATGATAACGCTCGCAGAATTGCGAAAACCGCGTTAGATAAGATTACACTTCAGAAATCGAACGTCGTTTTTTAGTTGTAGATATCAATTATCAAATTTCGATTAATATTATTTTTAATAGTTAGTAAAACTTGGAAAGAGACAGAAACGTTACTTTTTCTCGGAACAAAACTCGAGGAACAAAAATTGTATTTTTTTTCTTACGAAAGAGGCATAAGTTTGGCCATAAATATTCGCCCTTCTATTCGCAAACCGCAGAGCAGACCGATATTAGTCGTTCTAGTTCCGAGATATCGATACATTTAGCGAAATGTCCTGCCTTATACATATAACCGACTCCCTCGACGGACGTTTCTCAAAAAGCCGAGATATCGTGGCGCATAATGGCGCTTTACGCCCGAAGTTTGCGCCCTTCCCTGCCTTCCCTTCGCCGCGCCGTCGCCTCCTCTCTCCTGCCTGTTCCTCCGGCACGTGATTGCAATATTCCTCATGGGTGTCGGACGCGGTAGGGAACGACCTGGCACACTCGCGTATATGACAAGAAAGGGTCAGGAAGAGGGCGAACGGGTTCTCCTTCCCTTTTCTCCTTCTTGCCGCCGTCACCGAGCACGAAATTCGTTCTCCGCCGTCCCCGACCGGTCCCGTCACCTTCCGCATATACGGACCGGAAGCGGGAAGCACACGGCGAATCCCTCCGCCGCGATTCGGAGCACGTACGAGGAATTTATTCGCGCGGAGGCAGGTCGCGTATGTCGCCATGCTCATCTCCGTCCGAGTTTCCGGATCCTCTCCCTTTCCTCCGAGTTTTGCCGGTTTTGACGCGATATGCGGCCTCGTCGCATCGCCGACTTGTCCGCCGACTTTTGCTTCCCGGCCTCTGTACTTTCCATCGAACTTCGATGGGAAACTTCTCTAAACCCTCCTTCCTTCCTCCCCCCTTTTCCTCGCCGGTCGATCAATGGATATTTAAACGCACCGGCTTATCGAAATACCGCGTCTTTCTCGAGGCACCCGAAGTCGTTAGCTCCCTTCAGAAGGACGATCGTTGAGCCCATCGTTAATATCCTTCACTAATCCCGCGATTTTGCCCGTTATGTTGAATGAATTACCCTCTTTCGCACGTATATCGAGAACAGTTGCTTAGCATTTAAGTCATTGACGAATATCTTTATCGTAAATGGATCGTCTTTAAAAATAATTCAAACGTGATTGAACATAAGATTTTAGATGTGATCTGCGAAAATAAATCTAATAAATGATTGTTCGAGATGCAGATTTCCAAGAATTATTATACTTCTCAAACTAAGATTTGCACATATATATTACTTTCATACTGAGAAAGAAAA
>NW_020212008.1:223233-265776 GCF_003070985.1 Temnothorax curvispinosus | reverse complement strand
CCGGGTATTCGTAAATGTATGCTAATGCGGCCGTAATCGAAACCTATGATTTTTCGCTATGCTACGTGTGTGGCGTTATTATATTTTAGCTCGATATGTTTTTTTTCCGTGCGCATTTTCCGAATGAGATTCGATATTACGTTCGGGCGTGAGGATTGAGGATGAGGCCAGATCTATCGAGAAGGGACACGTTACATAGGATCGATGTTTCAATTTGCGCGGAATAGAACATGCAAACGCTCGATCACGGGCGATTTTTTAAACACCGCAGGGAATTTGGCTCTTGGCCGCTCTCAAAGTTGGGAAGATGCCCGACGCGCCGCAGGATTTTCATAAATTTATGAAACACAGTTGTGGAAAGCGTCACTGAAGATATTTACGGTGCTAGTGATACTATCAAATTTATTTGTTTTTGGTATTAAATTTGCTTGACATTGATATTTGCTAAATTTATGAAAATAGTCGTTACTAAATCGTTAAATTTATCATCAATTAATAATTTTTTTCAACAAGACGGGGTAATAATTAAATTAGTCTATTGTAATAGAGATTGTTTATGTAATTGTTCTTGCGAAAGAATTCTCGAAATATTAACAAAACATTTTTTCGTAGTTTTGTCTCTAAGAAGCAGTGACAACTCGACGTTTTCATTGTACCTACATCTGCTATTTACGTTGAATAAATTTTAATCTATCGCAGAGACCATGTGAGAGTTATCAGCAAAACATACTTCATCTTTTGATATTTAATTAGATTTGACCAGTAACTGTATATTTCTAATTATTGTATCACGTTCTATTGTAGTGTTTAGATACATTATTTACAAGATATATTTAAATCGATTGAGTGTGGTCAGTAGCTGGTATTCAACCTTGTAACATATCCTTTTATAGAAGTATCTTTCTGTTGAAAATGTCGAGGAAACCTCGCAGGAGTCAGTTCTCTGTATAGACGTATACTTGTAAGGGCATTTACGCCACACGTTGCATTATACAGAGACTGATATACCAAGATATCTCTCTGCTTCGGCGAACAGCTGGTGTAACCATTTCACGCGCCTCGTTCTCCCCGCCGTATGCTGGAATAGCGTATAACTTCGTAGTTTCTTCGGGAAAAAGATGAAGTAGCGTATACACGCGGTTCTCTCAGCCCTCATATGTCCTTCAGTACCACGTGTCTCTCGCTTAACTTTATGGCTCATGATACATGCATACGAATAATCTGTGCCACTTTCAAATTCGCAACACTTGGAAGCACATAATTCATGTTTATTAGGCAAATGAAAAAAGGGAGGGAGTTAATATTTATTCCATTATTTCCGATATTTTCAACGTTCTGACATTTAGCGCTGTAATTAGATATTTGTCCGATTATTTTTGTTTGTGTAAAAGGAGTGATTTTACGTAGGTAAAATGTCATTCGATAATTTTACAAATCTACCTGTATATGAATTACATTACTATTTTATTATTTCTCGGCAAAGCAAAGGTCAAAGATTTATATTTCATTAAACATTTCTCTTTGAACATCGTTTTGCTGGCCGACTCACGAGGCTGATTGAAAACTGTAAACGTTGTAGTACGGCGTGAATTTTTAATGCACAGTAGAGACGAGGAAACGGGATGAAACAACCTGGGAAGCCTCGCAAACGTTAATGTGCGCCTTTACACGCCACTTAACGTGAATCAGCAGTTCTCGCTTCATGATTGCGCGTTTAGTTTCGTTCCAAGCTACACGATTTATCGATGATGTCGTCTAGGAAAGTTGCAACTGGTGTTAGGGATTGAGTTAGGGATACAGCGTTAAAAATGTTTTCTTGAACAAAGGATTAGACAGGAATAAAAACTCCGTAAAAATATATGAGTGATTTTTTTTATTTATTTGTTAGGCCAAGACGCTGCTAATGCAAACGACATTCATGAATATGTTGCATGCACCGTAATAATATACAATATCGTATCGTGTTGCACTATTATCATTATCATCAAATATAGTGATGTTACGTTGAAAGATCATTTGTCGGTAAGATTCTAATCGATCTCCACTGATCGTCGTTGCGTGTCTCATTGCGCTCGTAATAAAAGAAGTACGTTTTCAAATCGATCCTGCAACGCGACATCGCGCCGATCTCGCGTACCGTGAGCAGGCTTTTAAGCGTGTTCGCTCACGTTACGGAATTTCTCGATGAGAATCGCGAGTGTCGATGGCAAACGAAAGTTCGTTCGCGCAACCTCGAGTCTTGGCGTAGCGCCGCCGTCGGGACTTCTTACGGCTCCTCCGCGATAATAGTTTCGCGCAACTAATTTCCAACGTGTTTAGCCCGCCCGGAGATGCGTAGATGGGTTCTCGGATAATGCGGCGCCCAGAGCAAGCGTGCGCGCACGCTATTACAACACCTCATTTATGCGTGTGCGTCCACGACGTGCGATATCTATCTCTACATCATAAGTACAGCGTCTTCCCGCGTTTCATTTTGTTCTCTCTCACCAAGCTTTCTCGTCCGCGAAATATCGATCGTCAAACGAGTAGGCTCTTTAGAAATGTTGAATACATTATAATTTTCATCTCTGCGGCAGTTATTTGAATCGAAGGCGATATTTAGATTGAAATATTAATATATCCCGCGATACTCATGTGTTATTTAATATCTTCCGATATTATATTTTATATTATTTATGTTATTTATTCGAAAAGAAATAGCGTAGGCTGGGACGTAAACTTTGTCTTCCTCATAGAATTTAATAGGGTGCGACAAATTTCCCTTCCACAGTTTCCGTTTACTGCTTCGTTCGCACGCACTGCACTTGCATCTCTAATGATTGCTCTTTTCTCGGATATCTCGTTTCTCAACGTCAGATATATCTCTTTAGTAGAATATTGTTGATACGATTTCCTGTCGGCAAGGATATCAACATAACAACCGTTACGTGAAAGATGAAAGGTTGCGGCGGGATCGTGTCGTGTGCGACAGGAGCTGGGAGGGTTCCTTCGGCTGTAGGATGTTTAACGCCCACATATTTATCTCGACGATGGATCCACGCGTTACCAAGGAAAACGTCGCGCAGACAACGGCGGGTCGGGATGATGCCGCGGCATCGGAAACAGCGGGGCGAGAGAAAGGCATTCTAACGCTGCGCGCTGGGGGTATACGACGCTATTATTTACGCTAGATCCGGAAGAAATATTACATTTTCAAACCACCCTCTTTCTCCACCCTGCTTTTCTATCTTTTCTCCCGCCCCACCCGCTCGACCTCCGTACCCGTTTCTCTCCTGCCTCGTAACAGCCCGACCTGCCCTGCTCTTCTCCGCTACCCTCGTTTACTTCCCATCTTTCCGGTTCCTCGGCGCGCGGAAGGCAGAGCCGAGGTGTGCGAGCCGCTCTTCATTACCATTTATAGTGATTCCTGAACCACTCTCGGAACGCTCGCGTACACGTAAAAACGCGTGCACGCGAATTGATATACGCTAGCCGCGGAATCAGCAGCTGGTGTCTACCGACGCTCCACGACATCGATCTATATCTCCTTTATCGCACTTTGATATTTCTTCCCTTTTCGTCTTTAGTTCGGGCGCTGGCGACCATTATCGCGCACGATCGACGACGCGCTTAACGATTTTTGTTCCGGGAACAACTCTGGTTAAACTGACGACCGTGCGTATTCCGTACATTATATTTTTACACCGGCAAATGGATCGTCAGGATGGAATGCGATCGATAATGCAACGAACATCCGACAACCATCTATACCGTCGTAATATTTTACTGCGCGCTATGGTTGTGGAAAAGCTATGGAAATGCAACGCTACATATTTACCTTCGAAAATTTATTTAACGCAACAATACAAAAAAAGCATTTATATTTATAAACAGACTGCGCACTTCGATTTCGCGCGCTGCATTTTATACTGGAAAAACACATCCGAAGAGAAATTTTGCAATTTTAATGAAAGCCATACGTGCGCGGCCGTAAATAAATAAATTGCCTTCGCTTCCGTGCAGGCAATAACGTCACACACAGCCTTCGCGTACTTAAAACGCGCACCTCCGCAAAAAGTCTTTCTATTACATCGAGATCACAGCGCGCCAGCTTTTTTCTCGGATGCGTTCGGCATCAATTTGTACATTTCTCGGCTTCTTACGCCGTTTCTTCTTTCGAGAAACAGCCAGCGGTGCGCGAGGAGAGACACGTGCAACGCCTGGCATCGTCTCGCGGTGACAACCGTGACGGAGTACGTTTTACTCGGGCGTTCCGTTTTTCGAAAGCTTGCTCGTTTCACCTCGCCACTTGGCTTCCCTGACCGATGCTGTTATACTCCACCGAATTGCAACGCCGGGTGCAATCAGCTTTATAATTTGAACACATGTAGAGAGTCGCGTTACCCTTCGACCGACATTATTCCGCTATAAGTAATTGTGCTCTAAGCGATTATAATGCTACATTATTGTGAAATCGTACAATAACCGCTTCGTTATTTGAAACTTTTGAAAACAATACGAATTACGCCATTAAAAAATATATCTAAAAATGTAGCGGTTAAAAACATTCCCTAAAAATTATGTATGGAAGAGTTTCTAAAAATAAAATTGATATCAAGTTAAATAAAGTAATATTAATATTATATTACAACGCTTCAAATAAGTTTTCTAATTTTGTGGTTATAATTTCTAACAAGATGTCGATGCAAATAAGTAGCTGTATAACTAGCTGATCTTGGGAACTACTTTTTAAGTTAAGATTCTTACAAACTAGTTAAGTATAATTGGATTTCGTTTCACGAGAATAACTCTGATTAGGATGGATCCTTACGAGAAGAGAGAAAGTTTTGCTATTAGATCGTTCCGGGAATACATCGTCGCACTTTCGTCTCCATACGTATCTTCACGTTTATTTCATCTTTTCGCACGCGCTTTTATTTTCCATCATTTTCGCACGAATGAGCAGCCAAAAACGAGCCCGTATCGAACGAATCGTCTTTACCCTTGTCTTGACGTTTTCCAACATTCCGCTTTTCCCCGAAGGTGCTTTTTCCTTCCCACCTAACTGTGGAATGTTAACGACTTTCGAACGATAACGCCGTGACTCCACTTAAACGGTTCTCCCGGCGCTTAACGAGTCTCGTGCCGTGGCTTAAGGGAATGATTAACGAATGCGAATAATACAAACATTGCGAGCCGAGCGAACGCGCAGTCGTTAGTCGGATAAACGACAGAAGGCACTTTTCCTTTTAATGTGCGAGGAGAGAAGTAACTAGTTGGTAACAATAGGGTCGTTGCATAAAATTTTTTTATTAAGCGGTCTGATAGATCATGGCATACTTTCTTTGTAAACTTTTTGAATTTTTGCAATATCTTCAAAATTGAAGAAAATATAGTACACGAAAATGTGCGTGACGTCATAAGCTTGTAGCGAAATCTTTTGAAGTTGCCGTCATCAAAGAAACTTTAGAAAGCTATAACTTTCTCAAATTTAGGTTTTTTTTTTTAAATTCAAAAAGTATTAAAAATCGGCTTAGATTCTCTACATTAATTATGGATACCGCTTAATAAAAAAATTTTATGCAACGACCCTATTATACGATCAGATTTATGAACCATAATGAAAATGTGTCCGTATCAATAACGAGAAATGAATTCGTAATAATTTTGTAATGGACGCATCAGTGAATAATCAGTTATTGCTAAATGACCAAATTGAATTTATAATTATTTCTGCAATGTCACGTTAAACCATGCACTTGTTTTACAAAAATGAGAAGAAGCTATTCTATTTTAATTATGTAGTTGTTGTTATTTACTACAGTTATTTTAATAGTTACCTTTGCACTTTGATAATTTTATTATTCACCTCATTCGACGGCTTGGTCACCATGGCGATGACGACAATTCTCGTGATTGTTTTTGCGACGGTGACTGCGACGTCGAACCGCGGATTTTAAACGCGCTATTACGCAAATTAACTTTTACATTGCCGACGCCTATACGAGAGAATTGTGACAAAGGGAAAGAGAAGGGAGAAAGAGAAACGAGACGGCTTCTGGCTCGACGCCAGAAGTTTACTTGCCCTCGATGTTTTCGCACTCGTCGCCTCCAAATCCGATGCGTACATTATCCTCGTCTCTCCTCTCGTTTCGACGAATCCGTCTGTAGACGAAATTTATTACGCATTTAACCGCCACGTTTTTAACGATGCTAACAGAAATTACGTAAAACATAATGCAGCGCTATTGAAATATGCGAAACTTATATCGAGATGTTTCCTACGTTTCGTCTTGTAGTTTGTTGCGTAAGAGACACGTGTGACAGTAGATACGGCCAAGACTAGTCAGACAGTTCGGCTTGTCCAAGTCAGAGCGTCTCTAGCTAAAAAGATCCACGCTGAACATGTATCATGGGGATAGATGCGAGAAACAGAAATGAGAGAAAGGGAGAGAGAAGTATCAGTCGAGAAACGACGCGGGCGTTACGTCGGCCTTATCTCGTCTCAAGGGACGGACTTTCGTAAAGTGCCGCGGCGAATTCGTGCACGTTCACGGCGACCATCTGCTCGCTCGCTTGCTCCACGCTCAGTGACCGCAGGGCTGCAGAGTAATTTGCAGCCATGAAGTTAAATATTCCCACGTGAAAATGTTTAGGCCGTCGTGGTCCGCGACGGGGGTGGAAGGCGGTAGAGAGAGGTGACTGATGCGAGAGCGTGACTAATGCAGTGTCCCGCAGGACCCGCGGTTCTCTCTCGGTTCGCCCAGGTCCTTTCTACCGACCGCCGGCGCGAACCTACGCTTGCGCTTCCCCCTTTTAACCCCGCCAACATCCACCCCTTGATTCCCTGTCCTGTGTTCTTTCGCGGCGACGGTGGAAACGCCGTCGCTAGCTAAGCAATCCATCAAATAATCTGTTAAATATGAATGATTGCACTTGGAGAAAAGACCCTCGGGTAGCGCGCCCTAAATTTTCGACCCCTCGCGCGAGCGACGAATTAGCGAAATTCAAAGACTGCTATTTCGCGATAGTGGATATCCTTGTCTGATGCGTTAGCGAGAATCATCTCGTTTGATGTCTAGATTGCGACGTTGTCTGATGGTTTTTAGGGACCCACGATGGACGTTCTATACAGATTTTTGAGGATAATATTAATCAAATTAATGGGGAGACAATAGAATTTGTACATAGTGAAATTATATGCTCTGTGATTAAGTTTTTATGTCATTTAATTATTTTTGAATACGCTAAGCGTGTGATTGTAATTTTTTAATATTAACAGCATTGGAAGTATGTCAAAGTTATATTACGTTTAGTATAATTACACAACGCCTTGAATTTTGTCTGGTTTTATATTGAACCACCTTTTTACGGATTTTAGAAACTTTTCTTTTTCGGATTTTGAGTATTTATCTCGTAGCCACTTAAGCAACATCAGGATAATTAAGCTGAGAATATTTGTGTGGGGCCTTTAGTGCATCGTGGAGTTTTTGTTCTTCGCGGCAGTGACATTTTTCATCGTTTACCCCGGCTTTTTCGCCCTTCATCCTATTTCTCTCTTCGCAGTCTCTTCTTTAGCGGTCCACGACCGCATGTTTATTCAAGAGTCTCACGTACAAAAGATATTCCGCGGGCGAGAAACGTGACGCGTCCCTCTTCGGACGGGCGGCAGTTCTTTCTGGTACGAGCAAGAACGTCCAAGCGGAGGCACGGAAACAGCGCGCGAAACACTGGAGGGGGGAGCACCGGAAATGAAAAAGTTATGTTTCGACCTGCGAGCTTTCGAGCGCGGACGCGTTTCGTCTTTTCCGGTGCATTTGAGGTCCGCGCGGTAGGGTCGCTTTAAAAATAATCGGGGCGTACGGCGAAAACTCGAGAAAAACTAGGAAATGGGAAACGCTCGTGTGCAGTATTGCCGATAAATTCGCTCGCTTGTTACCTGGCAGAACTAGCACATCTCGTTACATTCTTTCGTTTTGAAGAAATGTAGTTATCTCGAGAAAATATATTCGTATAGGCGTTAGTTTCTTCGTTGCACAAATTTTATGTTTTTTAATTACTTTAATTACAACATAATTTACAATCAGTAGTTATTTGAATAACGAAATCTATATATTTCGCGATCCGTTTTTATAGTGAATTGAATTTTTGGCGTTTACATGATTTATTATAGGTTTAAAACATAGTATACATGTATAATACATGTATGTATGTATGTATGTATATATGTTTGAAATACATTATGGATTTTTTGATTGTACGAATGAGAACTATTATGCAAGTTAAAAATTCAGATGAAGAGACAGCGTTAAATGAAACTGCGAGCTCTCGACGAGATCATTAAGGTGCGTTTTTTAAAAGCTGTTCTCTGGGAATCTAACGGATGGAAATAGTGGTGCAACAGTCACAGGATATGTACGAAGAACACACGTAGCTGTCTAACGATTCTGATTTTTTGAATGTGCCAATTAAATGCATGTCATGCATCTAACGACGATCTAAATATTAGTATATCTTCTTTAATTTAACCAAATTGTTGCTCTTTACGGGGGAGAATTTTATCATAATATATATTAAGATGTATAGTCAAAATTTACCATATCGTTGCACTACTATATTAACGTCTGAATAATGACAGTGATATTATATACGTTACTTTGATGAACTTTTACCTGCCTGCGTAATAGCAAAGTTCATCGAGGTATGATATTTAGCTGTATAACGTCTAGCCTGGAATACCAAGGATGAAAATTCTCTTGGATGGTAAAAGCCTTGAAAAAAAGGAAACGAGAGAAATTGAAACGGGTGAAATTGTGATTGCGGTCTATATTACACGCGGTGTACTTCGTGCGCGGGATGACGGAATGGTTACATATCCGTTTTAACAAGACAACGTCACGTAGCGATGCCGCGTTAGTGGATGAGAGACGGAAATCCGAGCGAGGCCGCGAAGTTGGATGCTGGGAAATTCAAGCGCACGTTGGACTCGTTCGTGTGTACGTGCTTCGTTTACCGGGTTCAACTACTGATAGTTCTCGTTGCGCGAAATCAGCCTCGTTATATCCAACATGGAAAATATATACATACATACATACATACATACATGCATGCATATACAATACGCGTGCATAACCGTACCTAGCCACCAGCAATTCACCGGTTAATGTGAACTAATTACCGGTCGACTGGAAGTTAAAAAGTGTGGACAAGCCACCGCCGGTATTCGGTTACTCTACCTTCGCTTGGCGGCTTCCATTCCGCTTGGTGGTGTTCCCGTGCGCGCTTTACAATTCCCGCGAAATGAAAGTTCCGCAAAGCGGCGGCAGCGGCGTTTCCGCCTCTGCCCCGCGATACTTTGTCTCGCGCCTCCGACTTCTCCCGTCGGGCGCGTTTTAATCCCCGACATAATTTTTGCAACAAAGCGAAAGTACACATAACTATGTGAATGTTACTACGAGAACGCGATACCAAAGGTTTTCGCGTAGCTTCCCTCTGCCCGTTGTGCTTAACGAACTGTGTATACACGTTCCTTGGCGGTCGCTGGCGAACGCTCTTCTTTGATGATTTGAAGCGCGAGTCTTTGCATAAAGCTCAATCGGAATTTTGTGTATAGAATCAATGCTTTGCTGAATAACCGCGTTATAATACTATTCGTTATTAAAATCTCATTTTTCTTAGTTTTCCGTTTAACGTGTGCTTTAAAGGTGCATGTGGTATGTTGAAACAACGTTCGATAGCAGTTCTGAATAAGACTGGAGAGTGAATACTGAATCGGACTAAAGTTAAAATCCCTTGCTATATACATACATATCTACTGCCGTTACCTACGTCATTGACATCCTCTGGCTATTAATGTGCTAACAATCTGTGTGTTCCCCCTCGAAGTCTGTTTATAACTTCAACTGCTGACTGTGGAAGGTTATTTCGTTGGAGCGGAATTATATATCGGAGCTGCTCGCGGAATACTGTTTTCGGGGCTCAAGCGTTCGTTACCTACGTGCGCAAGGTGATGTAACGAAGGGCGGTATTCTATTTCTATTTCACTCCATCTCTCTCCTCCTTCTCTTTCTCTTTCTGGCCAGGGTGGCCTGAGGGGAGAACAAGGAGCGTTTAAGCAGCTTTCGTCGCGCCGCTTCTGTAAGCTCGGCCGGCGCTAGTTTTCGTACTAATATTTGCCACTCGACTACCACCAGGCAACTCCAGGTTTCAGGCTGCTTCCTCTGTCCCGTTTCGCCCCTTTTCCCCTTCGCGGAGAAGCTTACTTCGTGCAAATTCAATTCGCATGCTTTCGAACGCGTCGAACTCCAAGATCTATAGGAGCGCCGAGCGTCGACTGCCATGGCCGATATTCCGCGTGATTTCTGCTCGACTTCGATCCCGAGTCTCGATCCAAACTTCTGAGTAACGGAAATATCTTCCGGTTATTGACGGTATTCTGGATTTGTAACTTGCAGTAACATCGTTGCTCTGTATTTTACCTACTTTTCAGCTTCGCTTTAGTTATTTGTACTTATCTGATTTATTTAAAAGATCAAAGAAAAATTATCTTCAGCTATACATGATCGAATAAGGAATCTATATGCGCACTCTAATGTTTAGAAATAGAAGTATAATTATTTTTTTGAAAATTATATTTTTCTCACAGCTATACGATCGTTAATGAATTCATCGGTTATTGTGAAACTTGGCGTGCTAATAAACCTACGCGATTTACGATCGAACAGAAATTGATTACGCGCGAATTCATCCGTTCGCTCGGCTCTTTAATATTGAACCTGCGACCGTGCATTGCATTTTGCGTCCATGCGTTCGCCGATCGATCGGTACAATGCAAGGTTTATAATGCTTGCTCTCTATACGCGATAGACCAAATTTATTTTGCGGTGGGCCACGTCGGATCGCGATCGCGAGAGCGTGCGACTTTGCTGTTCGCAACGTAGCGTAGCGGCAAATACGAAGAAAGAGCTCAGGATCATAAATCGCACAACGCTGGACTTCCTTCGACGGTAGAAATTGCGAAACTAAATTAATTACCTGTGAACCTGTGCGCATCGCGTGCGCACGCTACGCGAGAGAAAAGGGCGTTAATAAATGGCTGCGGGAGGAGGAAGGGTTTTTGAGACGCCCCAAAGGGGGTAGTTACGCGAGGGTTCGGCGTTCCGGGCGAACGATACCCCGTCGTCTCTCGAGCCATTAAAGCGTACAATTGTATAGGCCAATTCGTATTCGACATGGTGCTAATTATCTTCATTTTTGATCGACGAATTAGAAACTCGGGAGATGAAGCTCTTGCGAAACTTGTTAATTATAAAAACGAAAAGTTGTACGAACTGATTCTTTTCTCGCGCTGCCTCTCCATTTTTCATTTATTTGAAACGTTAAGATAGCGAAGTTTACTAGTTTTTTCTATTACTACGTCTACAAAAGACCCTCGTTAGACGAAACTGTACGGTACATTAAGTATGATTACAATTAATTTAACATTGATTACACGTGAATTGTAACATATTTATATAATTAGTAACGTTGACAAGATTATTTCAAGTTTTCAACTTAAAAAACATGTCATTAAGGTTTGATGCGATAGCAAATGGATACGCTGTCTATCTTCCGTGTTTTATGCAAAGTTATCAAAATGCAATGTTTATCTCGTCCTCTAGTTGCAACGACGGAGCTTCCGAATGTTGCGGAATTTTCTCAGGAGGATCAAGACATGGTCGGAGGAACGATGGCGCTTTGCCTCTCGTCTCATTAAATATGCAACAATTATTTCCGTATCTACAGCGGCACGTAGTCCTTCCCCGTCGCTTCGTGACGCTGCGAAACGGTCCTTATTTGGTTCCACTGACGGAGAAGGAGAGCGCGGTACAAAAGCGGTGAATTTTCTGCGAGGAAATTGGTGTGCCATGGTGGCGCGACCCTGTTACCTTATACCTCGTTAAATATGCAAGAATTATTTCCGTACGTTCCTGGATACGTAATTCACGAAATTGTTCGCGTCAAGCAACAAGCGAGAGGATCGTCTATCATGCAATGGCACAAAATTATCGTTCGCGAACGTGTTTTGAAGTGTCTCGATGATACATCTCTTGACACCAATTAATTTACCTAATGAAGAATTTCTAGATTTTATTTATTATATGCAGTTATTAAATATTACAGTTGTTTGGTAGGAATTAGAAACTGTTAAAAATGTATTATTGCTTAATTGAACATTACAATAATCATAATATGATGGGGTTGTGTTTTGCCAGGATATGTGATACGAAAATTATGGCGTGCAAGATAATTAGATATATACAGAAGGGTGAAACTGTAATTGTAAAACTATTAGATTTTATTATTTAAATTACAGTTTTTTAAATATAATTTTTTATATCTCAATCGAGGGCGATGTGCCTATATGTCCAGATCGATGGTGCATTATATATGCATTTAAGCTACATCTCGTATGCGCGCGAACATCATGGACACCGTATCCCGAGCCTGGTAAAATACGCCTCGGGCCGCATACGCGCGAGTTATCCGAAATTATGGCCGAGGAATATTATTTCACCCCGCATAGTCCCCATTTAGACCCTCCTCCTCGTGTCCCTCGCATGCCCGGTTCGAGTTATGCGGGATACCTTGCAAGTATCGCACTATATTACGAAGGATACGGTCATCCCCGCCGCCGCTCTCTGATATTCCGCTGCATATTTAACTAACTGTAAGTATGGGGGAATTTAGCGTAGTTTATGCGGCTTGCGCAACGCGAACTCGCGCGGGATTCATGGTTTTGCGCCAGCGATGTTTTGCGAATTTGGAAAACTGCGTCCGGGCTCTCCTCCGACGTGTCGCGACATTAATATATGCGTAACGAATTTACGGTTAGCTTTTCGGAACGAGGCCGTAGAGCGGTCTGATGGAAATAAAGTTGATCGCCGAGCGCGACGCTTGCCAAAACGCTACTTTGACGAAAATTTGAAGTGAAAAGTTATTGATGCTGCAATTATAGAGATTTTTAGATTTATATTTAGATAATCGCTATAAATGATAACTCGAATCGATGACTTTTAACATCTTTTTACAGTAATTTTGCATGACGTACTTATTATATGTGTTATAAATCATTACTTAAACTACAAGAGTATCATCTGTATTTTCCTCATCAATAAGCACGGAATGTGTAATTATGCGACAATCTTTATATTTAATTAAAACAGTCATGGTAAAGCGTTAATCATAAAAAGTACTGCGGAGTACTGCCTGCTCGCTTCATGCGCGAAAGCTATCGTGAAAAGGATCGTGCGTACTTTCGCGACAGGTAAAAATGTTCACGATAACTAGAGCCGTGTTCTGCGGGGAACGTTGAAAAGAGATTGTAGCGAAAGATACTTTCTGACGGGAGAACTTATTTAAGTGACGATCTTTGTGTAGGCGATAATGCTAATGAGTTAGATAAGCCATTATCACGTTTCCAACGCCATTTATTTTTTCGCAACGCACGCTCCACAGTATGCGAATTTGCGGCAGTATCGAATAAGATATGCAAAAATGAGATGCACATTTTAAGAAATTTAAACGGTTTAGTCAATTCGACCTTGTGTTTCAAATTCACGAATATCTGGATACAAAAATAAAAAAAAGCTTCTTGTACAAAAAGTTTATTTAAAAAACAAAAACGCAAAATGACTGACTGGTATATCGGACGTATTTCATTATTTAATTAAAATACGGCGCGGTATTTGGACGAGCAGTAGCCGGAAACCTGAGAATAACATATGGAAAAATAGGGATAATCGAATGGTACAGCACGACTAGTTTTCCGATCTAGGGTGCGTTCCACTTAACGCTTGCAACTCTCGTGGAATCATTTAATTCTTGTTTGTCAAATGTTAAACAAGGACGAATGATGCTCGCGAGCGTCGTGAGCGTTAAGTGAAACACACCCCTAGACGCACGACGGAGGTGCCATGCAAGAGCGAGGAAAAGGGAAAAAGGGCGAGAAAGACGCGAGCTAATTTGTGGAATACTGCCGAGGCATCGATGCGAAGCGCACAGGCGTCGAAAACTTTGGACGAGAGCTTTTTGCGCTTCCCTTCGCGCTATACTTTCGTGCCGCGAATAATTATTGGCGACTATTAACTGGTAAAGTTACAAGCGGGGAAAGCTTGCCGATGCACTTCCTTCCGACAGCTTTACAGAGTTGGAAAGTAGACTATGTCCGCCATGTAAATTAGGTACGACGGCCAGTAGTTTATAACCGTAATAAAATACGGCTTGATTAACATTCGACCCTTATTAGCGAACGTCTTGAAGTTCCTTCGAATCTTTCTCGTGGCTTAATGTGTGCATCTGTGTTATCGAAACCGAAACTCCAAGCGCTCTGTCACATATATTCATATTCGTTTAGGCAAGTTTAATCGATGTTAGGCTCGTTTAAGTCGATACGAGCTGGGTCTCGTTCAACTTTAACTGATAACATAAAAGCCACTGGTTCTAGATTGTGAAACTTCAACTGATAATGTGGAAGTTATCAGTTATAAGCTGAACCACTTTAGCTGATAACTTTTACCTTATCCGGTAGAGTTCTGAAATCTATATATTGGATTCATCTAAACGAAAAACGTTGCATATATAGCGCTTTACTCGATAAGTTTCCGATCTGCGAAAGTTATGGAATATATGAACACGTTCAACGTTTGCTTGCGTTATATCGTCCCGAGGTGTTCGCAGCACTTAAACGCAGAATCTTCTACAGGCGAATGTAAAAGAATCGCGACACGGAAATGGCAATTTTAATGAAATCACGAAATTTAATTGAAAACTAACATTTAGCTAATGGATTCGGCGAATTAACCGCGCTGAGGCGTAAAAAAACGCAGGAATTATTTCTCCTTCCCCTGGAAAACCACAGTCGATCGCGCCCGTCCGCATTTTTCCGACTGTGGACGTATGCGACGAACCGCAATAACGTTTAGCCAATATTCCATCAAATTGACTGGCCCGTGTCCTGTCTTTTTCTTCTTGATTCGCTCGCGAGAACGAACGAGCGAATATGGGAAACTCTTTTTCCACATTTCACCGCGGCGCGGCGGCTCAATAGCGTCGGGAGTTTTCGCGAAATCGACACATTGTAATTTGTCGACTGTGCCGGTGTCATTTCGCAAAAATGTCTTTTAAATGGCAAATTGTGTTACAAAAATTAATTTTTCCATTAACGTTAAGACTATTACATTAGATTTTTGTTAGTACATTTTCTATATCTTTGTATTTTTCTACTTTCACAACGAGAGAATTCTATCTTATAAAAGTTTTACTTTGAATAAAAAATATATCCCAACGCGCGAGACTAGATATTTCACAGCCTAAGAGGATAATTATTTCGAGAGCAGCGCTCGCGGCGAGAGCTTCTGCGGATTAGCGGCGCGAAGAAAACAACGGGGACGCATATAATTTCGCCGACAAGCTAATCCGGTAGCCATGCCTTCGATAACGTCGGTTCTAGATTTACCCGTGGGACGGGCGGTAAATTTCGCAACTGACAAAGCCCGAGCTCTTCGTTCCACTTCCGGGCCGCGGCTGGACCGATGTAATTAGTGCCCTCCGCGTTGGGCCACATCGGCGGAGATTATAATTGGACGCGTGAAATGTCTACCGATTAATAATCGGAGGAGCCGGGAAATGTGGCAGCGCAAGGTATGACCGATCACCGAACTTTCCGGTCCGCTTTTCGCCGAATTAATAGTGGGGTTAACCTCGAGGAAAATGGTGGACGTATAATAAGCCGATAAAGAATGGATGCTAATTCCGCGGAATGATAATGCATGCGTAACGTTATAACCAGGAATACTGAAAAATATAATCTTCAGACTTTAACCCGTAATCTCAAATTTCAAAAATCTGACGTTTATTATTTTTATTTTCTACCTCGAAATAATTTAATCCTTGAATTATAATTCAATGTAAAGTCGAATGTAAAATTGAGCGCAGTATTGATCGAACAAATAATCGATCTTGCGTTCTTTGATCATTGAAAAGAAGAGGATGGTATTAATGTAACGGAAAATATCGCCGGCATTCGTCACGTTCACGACTAGACCGCCGCCGGATGCGGGAAACAAAGTTGAACGATATATCGTATTCGACATAACTTGATTGCCACTGTCTCTCCCTCTTTTCTTTCCCGTCCGTTCTTTCATTCGCCGCTCGTCGACTCGGCATAGCAGGCGTGTGGATATGATAGATCGTTTCTTCGGGGCCCAATTTTCAGCGTGTAACGCATCCTGCGTCTAACATCATGCGACGTTTTCGTCTTTCCGCCTGTTCTCTCTCTTTGTCTTATTTCTTTCCACACCACCCATCACCACCTAATGTATTTACCAATGTGCGCATGCACGTGGCCGCGCACGCATGCACGATCGATTGAAATTTAAATAACTGCCGATAATTTTTTAAATACATTAATAGCAATTTGCAAAACAACTCGAGATGTTTTCTTACAATTTATATCTCGCAGCCGTTTCATCGTGTTTTAGTGCATATCTTACGTGGGTGATCAATTCCTACGGATTTGAGAGGCTCCGGGATTACACTTGCCACGTATGTCGCTTGCTCGAATGAAATATCGGAATACGTGGATTACACTCAGAGAAAAAATTTGTACCAGCAACTAGAATTTTTTTTGTTAAACTGTCTAGAAATTTGTGGATAAATAGCGCCTCAACTATGTATAATATAGTTGTAATAACAACAATAAATAAATTATTTAAACTACAAGAAAGTAGTGGCATTAACGAAAAATATATTGTGTATGCAAAAGGTATGTTGTAGTAACATGAATAATTATTCATTGTAGTGATATCAACATAATTTTTAGAGTTGTCTAATAAAGAATAATTTCTTATTTGTTAAACTAAAAGATTTATAATTAATATACCTAGGCAACTAGCGCCTGAAAATATCTGTTTTGGTCCCGTAGGGGGTCTCCTTATATACAGGTCGGTGCGGAATTTTGAACTCGAGAGAATGTACGGGCGATGCGACGCCTAGCGGCGTCGATGCAATCTATTTATAATCCAAAATTGATTAATATATATGTGGGTGAACACACCCTGACTGGCGAACCTTAGAAGGATCGCTGGAAAAACCCTGCTGAGCGACCCTAGTTATAGGAATCGATGTTGAATTTTAAACACGCAAAAGTATACTGGCGATGCACCGCGTAGCGGGCGCGAGCCAAACTCTCTCGCCGCGCGAGTCCGCGCTGCCGCCCGCACCAGCTTCTGGAAGTATGCTACACAACAAAAAAATATTTGTCTAAACAATAAGTCAAGGAGTTGTCTAAACTTGAAAAATGTTATTGTCATATCTTGTTTTATGGAGTCTATATAACTATAATAATTATAGTTGAGGCGATATTTAACTTTCAACTAATAGTTGACAAATATTGTTTCTGTGACTATACTTTTATAGTATTCAGTACTATTTAGTTCCTATTACTTTGGAAAACTAGTTACAAGTAGTTAAACTGCAGAGTTGCCAAAAAAATAGTTGCCACAACTATTTAGATTTCTCTCAGTGTAGGCACCTGCGACGTTTAGCTACTCGTCCAAACTGTTCATCTTACTTTTGTATCTTTACGTGTACGCTCGTCTGACGGCTTGACGATGTAAAATGCCGGCACGGCGGACCTTTTCCCGTCCGCTCGTATATTACGAGTCGACGGCACGTGTTACATCCCATATAAGCTCATCGTTCATAAAGCTCGTGGCCCCCGCGCGCGTCGCGACGACGTGGGTCGGGACGCCACTGACAAGCGTACACGAGTGCTCCGTCGTCCGCCAGACGTTTTCCCGCTGCGAGAACGATCCATTCGTCTTGGTAAGAAATGGTTGCGAGAAATCGAGTTTGAAGTGCGTTTTCGATGAGATAGCCAAATCCATACGTCGAGATTTTTTTTTCCCTCAATCATAACAAATGTAGTTTCCATTACGGGACAAATTACGATCCATCGATAATAATTGGTAACTACAACCATTCGCATAGTAATTATAACTTTATTGAATGCAATATGTAATACAACAGAAACGAACAATAATGCAGATAATGCGGATAGTTGCAGGCGATGTACGAGGCTGCAATAATCGTTATCGCGAGGCAATGAAATCTTGACGTTATTTAGCAGCAATAACTCTTGAATAATCGAGATGTTCTGAAAACAAGTTGCGCGAAGTCGGTAACGTACAATATTATCGGTACAGCGCGCAGTACGGATGTTTAGCGAACGAGATTTCGTATGTAAATGCTCCCAGGAGTGACTATCTGCACACTGGTGCTACAACTCGGCGCGGTAGTAATTTAAATTGCGCAACTCCCGAGTGTTAGCGCTTCGCTTCGAATACCTTGCTCCAGTTACGGCGCGCGGTTGTGTGCCACTCGTTATAGTAAAAGCGACATCGATAGTTACAAATGTCCGTTGTCAGACGGTACAACTCGTTCTCGTCAGTAATTCGTGAGCATTTACATGGCAAAACGATCGGGCACGTTTCGCGGTATCTCTCTACCGTTGCTCGCAAAGTATTAAATTATTTGCTACAACGTTGCGTAGAGTAATTGTTGCGTAACTATCGCTGAACATTTGCAACGTAATCGAATATATCGATAGGGGATTTTAATGCTGCACGTTCGAATGAGCGGAAAATGCGGCCGCGCGATAAAAGGACGGAACAAAATTTTAATTTACCACACGCGTCCTTTGTAATTTAACGAAATGAAAAAAATTACATATAGGTTTGCAATTGCACGACGCCGCATTTCCGATACACGCTGCGTTCAATTAATTAATGTTATCTACTTTGGCACATTGCGTTGCGTTTGACGCTTGCGAAAGCGTTAATAAAATATAAAATCTTACGAGTCTGATCTAGTAGGTCCTTTTCTCCTTAGAACTATCATCTTCGCGAAACTCGTCTTCTCCTTCTTACCGGTGATAAGTCCTTATCGTCGATGGTACGTCGCGCGTGAAGGATAACTCTCGCGAAAAAAGAATCGTAAAGAAAAGCGCGAGGAGATGTTACGTGCGAGGAAAATGCGTACACGTGCAACGGCAGTCTTTACGGGCGAGTATAAACGCGGTTTTTGTCGCGGCTGCTGCAGGTGTCATCGCGCGCCAGATGCGACACCGCGTAAACTTGCCCTCCACGTCGCGGATCCCCTGCGCAATTTTTCCTCCTTTAGAGAAGAGCGGCCCCACGGCGCTGTTTAATCATCGCTCGCGCAGGTAACCGCGCGCCCGAGGGCGAAAGTACGACGGTGCAGCAAGGGAGAGAGAGAGAGAGAGAGAGAGAGAGGAAGAGGAAGCGAGGGCAGGATGCAGCTGCGTTTCGTTGCGAGTTGCGTTTATCAGGCAAGTGCATCCATTTGCTGCGGATATAGTCGAGACTGTGGCCTGTGATTTGCCGCAACTATCGCCGCTTGCATAAATCATTGACCGTTTCAGCCGTAAATAATCGCGCTCATGAATCATTCGTTATTATTCAGTCGTAAATAATTTAAATTTCTCCTATCTACAGCCGATCAGTTTCCGCTCGGCTTCGATTTCCTTTGAACGAAAAGTTCTGCCGTCGTCTTTCTCGCACGCACCGGCAAAGTTTTTAATTTATTATTATCCGCTCTCGAAGCAAGGAGCATCGTATAAATACTTGCTTCGTTTGCCGGTATTTTTTTTTTATCTCTTTGTATTGTTCATCTTCGCCCCTTTGTTTTAAGTCAACGTTCTCTTGTTGTACTTATAGTGACTGCTAATTAGACTGATATTTTATAACTGCCGACTTTAAAATTAAATTAATAATACGACATCATTAAGAATGATTATGAATGTTTTTTTAATGCATTTCTTTTATCTACGAGATAAACTTTACTGCCTCGCCAAATACGAAAATACGAAATCATTCGCGTATATAATTCGGCATTTTGGTAAAGTGCATAACGCTCTTTCGTTTTTGTCGAGATGTGCGTAGAAAAATTCGCGATCAGTTTTTTATCCGGGAAAGCACGATGGTGGTAGGTCGTGTCCGACGCAACCTCGTGCGTCACGTATTCTCCGCGCCATTTCTGGCTCTTCATCCCGTTCCACTTGCATTTCCTCTCTAGTCCTCTTCTTTTTTTCACGGTGCTGCTCGTAATTACGCCTGGAATAAAAGAAAGGCGCTCGTCGACAAAAGCGTACCCATAAAAGTTTTATTTTAACAATCCGTTTTATTATATGCAATCTAGAACGTTAATACAAGGCTGCCACGAATTGTCCCGCGAAGAAACGTTTGAAATAAGGGCACGTATAATTGTTCTCAGGCGATCGAGAGGAAGGAGTCAGCCTATATTATTTACTCGTTTAGTAAATTTCTATATAGGTTAAGAATTTTACATTCACATTAAGTACAATTATGAAAACGTTATTAGATTAACTGTTACTATATATAACTAACGTTATTATACTAACTGACCTAGAATGTGTATGTATATATAGGTATATACACATATCTACATGTATATATACATATATATATATATATATATGCACGTGAAAATTATCGACAGTTTTGACAATTACATTTTTCATCAATCTAGGCGAACGCAACAGGCGGCTTTGATATATCCGTGTTGTATCTACGTTTTGTCGAAATCTATAGTTCTTTCGCTTCGCCGTTATGGAAGGTGCTCTTTTTATTCACATTAACTTATTGCTTTTTCTCGTCTGTCAGCACGTATCTCCGTAGGGAGAAATTTCCAATTAATTCCTAGCTGCTGACTGTATATCAAGCAGCATTATTAACAATTGTTTTCTTGGATATGTTATAGTTATTTCGTGGCTTTGTTGTCCTAGATGAAGGTATTCTAGATAATCCATTTATCTTTTTATAATAGATAGGGGTGAAACTCAGCGTTTTCGCACAAAAATCCTTTGAGTATTATGGATTAATTGCTGATAACGCGGAAACTAATTTAGAAAGCGACAATAGCCATTGTGTTTATTATAAAGGCCGAAATTTTTAATCTGTGGAACGAGTATCACGGCAGAGGAAAACGCATTAACATTTGTGGTTATACGCTATTATTTGGCGTAATATCCCGCAAAACTGTACAACTATATTCCTGTAATGACCGTAATTTGCGGAATCATGGAAACGCGTGCGCGCGCTGTATCGGCAAAATTATTTTCCAGCGAGAGCATTATTCGTGGCAAATGTATTTCGCGCAGCAAAAAATTATTCTACGTATAATGGCGACGCATACTGGTCGGTTTTAAAAGGTTACCGCCGCGCGCATTGAAGTTTTTACATGGCCAGTAATAACTTTTAATGAAAACAAATGGTGGTATCGCAGCCCGGGGGAGTGTTCCGCGCGCATCTCTCGTATAAACTGTTACAGCCATTCCGGACTCTGGTTGTTTATACAAGGTGTCTCTGAAGCGTTGGACACCCTTTGATTTTTCTTTAGTTTACATTTCATTGAACATTTTATTTTTCGTAACTTAGTTTTATGCTTGAGTCTCGCCGTTAATATCCCGTTGAAGTAAAGTCCTAATGAAATAGTTCACGAGAGAGAGAATTCGAATATCTTTTCGTAATCCTATAGTTCAATTCGTGATAATT
Organism: Temnothorax curvispinosus; assembly: GCF_003070985.1. NCBI lineage: Eukaryota > Metazoa > Arthropoda > Insecta > Hymenoptera > Formicidae > Temnothorax > Temnothorax curvispinosus. The sequence continues at coordinate 244,162 of NW_020212008.1, read as the reverse complement.
TCCTAATATTTAACCACTCATAACGTAAAAGTTAATAATATCTTCCATATGTGTAGTATTGAAATTATCTATTCGGAAACATATAGAAACCGTTTCGGATCTTCAACATTTGTGAAAGGATACACCCTGTATATTCGATATTCGTACTAAGAGCATGGAGAAAATTCGAACCATCACGTTAACGTTCAAACCTGATTCTATTTGTTAACGAAAGCACAAAATGAACTGGCCGTCGATGTAATGTTCCCGTTGTTTGTGTACCGGGCTACATTTATCGGCATAATAGAGCCGGGCTGTAGTAGATTACATGGCTATTTCATACGCGCTTGTTCAGAACGTGCTCGTTGTTCAATTCAGTTTTGTGTAATTCTAACCTCTCGTGTTTCCACGATTTTGCAATTAGATATTCCGTAAATAGGAAGAGCGCACGTCAGTCGTTCACTCGTCGTTTATTTCGTGCCCGGGTGGGTAGTCGTGATTAGTCGTGCGGCGCAAATAATTATTGCTAATTGCGGGATGGAATACAAAACGTCATCACGGATGTCGGTTACGGATTTAATATAATATCACAATGCAATTTAGATCGAAATTAATAGTAGAAACTGCAACGTCATAAATGCAGTCGAGAAATGCTTTATATTTAATTAATTACATCTGTTTTCGAATGGCTCAACCGTAACGTGTTTCGAAACTCACACTACTGGTGTGTTCAGTTTATTATCAAGTATCGTATACCTTATGGTACATTTACTACCGATAAACAAACGTAACGTATGACAGAATAAATGCCTAGAGTTGTATATTGCAAAAGATATTAATATTAATTTAAACAATGGCAATCTAAAATATCGAATGAAAGAATGATACACAATACAAATATTATAACTCATTAATAATCAAAAGAAATTATTATTATACTGTATTATCGTATTTTGTGAAAGCAGAAGGTAAAAGCTAACGCCATCACCCAAGAAAATCTTTATCTTAACCCTTTTTTACATGAGCAATTGAAATCAGCAATTGAAAAGGTAATTAATGCGTGATTTCTTTTAGTAGATACAAAGTATTTTTTTTTGTTAATATGTAAAAAATATTTCTCTTGGTCGATACCCTTGCAACTAAAACAAATCTTCATAATACTAGAGTTAAGTGTCAAAATTGATAAACGACTATGTAGTTATAACGAGTAAGCGAACGTAAGAGAGAAAAAGAGAGAGAGGGGGTGAGAGAGGGAGAGAGATGATCGGCAATCGGGGGTGGTCTGGTGTAGATATAGGAGGAAACCAACAGGGGGAATGGTGACCATCCCCGCGTTGCTTCGGGGCCTGCAGGTGGCAGAGTAAACGGGAAGGGATCGCCGTAATTACGCGATTCTCGCGGGGCCGCCGAGGGAGGAAAATCTACAGGCACGATCGGCGGGGGATGGAAGTTACGCAAGATGATGCAATGGTGTATGTACGCGAGCACACGCAATTCGAATCCGAATGGAATTTTTAATCGATTCCGCGCAATTTTCCCTTCGCCCGCGGCTCGCTGTCGGCGTTTCGTCAATGCGAACCACGCGAATCCATTGTTCCTTTGGCGGACTTTGGCCAATTGCGCGAATCAACGTCTATACCCGGAGGCCGATTAATGGCCAATCGCTCGATTCTTTGTCGCATAAGTGCGATTTTATGTCGCCGGTTTCACGCCAGCCACTTTGCCGAAGTTTCGAGCTTGGATAATCGGGGCGAATCGATTTTAATTTCCTATACTTTCGATTCGATTCTTAGACCTTAGATTGGCCGATTGATATCTTTTACGTGATGGAATATGTTATTTGCATCTAAACGCGCAGATATCATTTTGCATATTAATTATTTTAACATTTTCTTTGACATTATTTGCGTATATAATTATGCTTATGTTTCAATTATGTTTGTGGAATTATTCTAACAATAAATCACAAAGTTCAAACTAGATGGGAGTTTAATTTGAAACAGACATAATTAACTTAATAACGGGTTTCTGTTTTCAATTCGATTCATTTATTGCTATATCGAAGGATAGCACTTTGACATATTGTTCGACGCATTAGTATTATGAAATGAGATTTGCATTACATCAGGATCGCGGTAATAACGGATATAATAATAATGTTTCTCTCGTCCTAATAAGTCCTTCTTAACCTGGCCATGTAATTTTCCTTAACCCAGAAGCAAAAGGCGTCGAGTTCCTCGGAAGATGATCTTAGCGAGATAATTTCCCCAGAGGCTGCATCACTTTTGTAGGCTCCTTGTTATCTTTTCCGGAATAAACTTGGGAACGCGTTAAGCAGACGTTACGTTGTAATCATAATGTCATGGTTCGCGTTAAAATCATATTCGCGCGTTTTTATTTTTCCGCGTGTTGCCTTGGTCGAATTTGGAACACGTTATCGCGGGCGCGTGTGCGCGACGTCACTCGACATTTTCGCGAAAAGTTTGTCGGTATCATCCGTTACGACGACACATCGCGTTTCCGCGTTGTACCTTGGAGCACGACCGATTTAACGGGCAGGATTAATACAACGGGACGCGTTTTATCTGTCACGGGCGAAAAAAAAGGGATGCCAGCGCACCACGTCGTCTAGGCTGATAGCTGTGGCGTAAAGCGAACGCACAACGATGTCCGCTTCGAGTTGTAAACAATACGCGATATGCAGGGCGACTCGTGTGCGTCGTTACCGCTGGATGCACCCCTTTTACAGCGATAATTCATCGTGCGAACACATTTACGCGCGTCACGGTGCGCGGTGTTTCGTTTTCCATTCGTTGCTCTCGCGCATTACGTGTATCATGTGCTATCGCGTGTCTTATTGCACAATTTTTTACACGGTTCGACATGCATTTTATCGATGTGGATATTTTTCTAAAGTATACTTGATGAAGTACTTTAGTCACAGTACTTTAAGAATCATTCGTCTAACGTTTTTATAATGTTTACTTTAGAAGACCATACTTTGCAGTACATTTAGAAATTCTAATAAAACTTTATAAATGTAATGTACAACTTAGAAAATGCTACATATCGAGTTAAACTAAAGTAGATTTCGAATAAATAGGATGCAATAGAAGGAGCGAAGTGCGGAGTTAGAATACACAAGGGCGCAGTAGAACATGCCATTATAAGTCAGACACGGCGTAAAGGTATTTCGGTTCACTTTACTTCTCACTTTATACGCTGTATATTCCGGTACTTAAGTCTCCTTTACCGACTTTCAGCTTTTTATTATAATTTCTTTATGGTCGGATTATTGCAATTGACCAAAAAAGAATTCTGAATACCGGCAGTTCTCAATCTTCACCGCGTTGTGTGCAACCGCGACACTCTGTTGTCGTGTATAATTTAGCGTAGACCACTGGTACGTAGAGTGGAAAGAAAAAAAGGGGGACGGGTGTGTGAATGCGGCGCGTTACACGTGTCGCATGCGTTACCCGATGGCGCGCAGATACATACCTTGTAAACAATGTTCGCGGCATGACTCGTATAGCCATGCGAACGACCGCCCGCTGCAACCGGATACACCCGTTTTTCGCAACAATGATTCATCGCCCGAACGTTTTAAACGTACGTCTGTCTGTCCATGGACGACGCTAAAATTTTTCGTTGAACATTTTTTTTTCAGAGGCCAGAGGGGCGTAGCTGTCGAGCGGCGGGAGTGTGAAAAGTGTAAAAACCCAAGAATTTAAAAAGACCCATATAATTTTATTTTCCATCACAATATTAAAAATAATTTATCAGATTTATCAGAAATTGGCTTAATTGAAATATGTATTAATCTAATAGTTTATATTGCTTATTTGATGCACACCACATGCGTATTGTTTTATTATGTACGATTTGTTTATTTATATTGGCAAATATGACTTTGTGCGTGGTATTTGATTATTAAAATGAAAGGTCCCATCAGTAAACTCGGTGGAAGAGATATGAAATATAAAATATGCCGTTTATATTGATCGTCGCATACGCGCTTGTTCATATATCGTTTGTAATTGGCCCTTATCACTCTATTCCATCCACTATCTCATCTTTACTTTTCTCCACATAAGTGCCATCAAATATTTGTCTTTATGACGATGTATCGGTGTGTATCGAGCATATTCTCGCTCCGTAGCACATCGTTATATCGTAATCGAAAATGCCAGAATGGCTTGACGACCAAGGAAAAGATTTTTCATCGAAATTATTTTGTCCCTGTAATAAATTTCGGCGCTTTGAAGAGAATCAAGTGGATCAATTAGCGTTACGTATTCTTTATATTACATTTAGCGTCGTATTTTGTAAATTCAAGTTTTACTTCTATAACTTGATGTTTAAAGTTTTGTTACGGTAATACGACAAAATCAGGGGCATCGTGGTGAAACGAGAGACCGCGGAAACGACGCGACAGGGAAGAAGCCGTCGTAAATTTTCCAGTGACGAGCAACTGCCGCCTGCTGCTGCTGCTGGTGGTGCTGCTGCAAATATGCAGCTGCGTCAAATGCACAAAGCGAGATCGCCCAACCATCTCGCCTGTCGTAAGCGTTTTCACGCCTCCGTCATTCGTGCTTTGGAAACGGCGAACAAAGAAAATTGCTGCTGGCTCTCGTGTCACGCGCAAATTTCACTCCGTGCCTGCTCGATCGGTCATCCATTGAAAGATGCGAGGCTTAGCTTTCTTGTGAACTCTGAGCCGAGCGTTTTCGAATCGACACCTAACTTTTTGGTTTGCAAATACTTCTGTGATAAATGGATAAATCGAGAGGGTCAGTTTGAAGTTTATTTTTCTGCAGCGGAAATGTCGGGACATTATTTTTTTGCGTGGACTATAAACGCGTGCAGGTGAAAGGCTTTTCGCGAGTGATATTCTATGATTCGACGTAGAAACCCTCCCACATTGGGATGTCGAATTCAAATGTTTTTTAGCCATTGCATTTGTTCTAAAAATAGAAAAAAAAAATCCCACACAGACGCGCGCGATTTTTCGCACTAAAGTGCCTATACGCATCACGCTATATACGTGGGCGCAATTCGCATTTTTCGATAGAGCTCGGTCCAGCTCTTTGATTTGTAACCCCAATAGTCCGCGCCGTAAACGAACTCGATCGATGCGCGGCCCCCGACATCCGAAACGCGCGCGCGGCAGAGATAATCCTTTCGGTGCACTCTCCATTTAGTAAAGTTCGTATGGGCCGTGTGGTGTGTGCTACGGGTCGCTTCGATTTTCAGAGCGAGACGAACGAACGGACGGCGAACGAGGGGGGGCGAGGGGGAGGGGGCAGAGAGGGCAAAAGGGAAGTCCACGTTTACGAGCGCGGTTCGCATTTTGCGTTATGGCCGAGGAAATCTGCGTCGCGCGTCCGTGTGCCTCGCGCGTACGCGAAAGCTCGCGCGCGCATGCGGCTGCACCGGCGCATATCCGCATTGTTATGGCTACATTTCCGGTTGTTTGTCGTGCGAGAAGGGACTTGGCAGCTCGCCGTACGTACGTACGTACGTACGTAGACGATCGTGGCACGACCCCGCGGTAAGCTCGTGTGTATGACACGTAATGCCAACGCGATATCTCGACTTCCATTCCTCACATCGATGGACTCGCGCTTCGAAAACTCTTGACATCGGCTTGTATCTCTTGAATTCTAAACGCTACGATCTTTTCCGATGTGTCATGCGACATTTTGAATGCTCGCCAAATTTGTACGTCACCGTTTAACAAAGATATAAAAATATATTGCGGTTATATGTACATTTTTTTTCATTATTGGCGGAGATTTGTGACACACATACACACACACACAATGTGCAGGCAAAATCGTGTCTGCAACGTTTGCCAAAGCTATATGTCTATCTATTTTATTTCTTTTTGGAGAAAATTCGACATTTCTCGTGGAAAGACCGCGCTCTCGAAGCTGAAAAGACGAAAGCCGAATAATTGTCGCACGTTTACCGCATCCCGTAAATAATCACTTGGTACTTGGGCACTGTTTATTGGGAATTCCGGAACGAAGGATGCTGATTAATGTTCCGAAATCGGAATCGCGCTCCAGCGTGAAATCGCGGCCGTATCCGCTTTTCATTCGGTTTTTTGCGGGCCATATATCGGCTTGTATCGTTCCTCTTTTATTTCGGAACGGCGCACGAAGAGAAATTCAATTTGTCAATTTGCATACGTGCCGAAATAAAATCTATCAGGCTTCCGAGAGTTGTAGTTTCCGTTTGTTATTACTTCTTCCTAAATCCCAAAGAGTTGGCTCTTCATCATCCAGAAGCAATCCGAATCGTCGACATTTCGTGAAAAATCAAATCCGTTAAAATCTCTAGATGATAAAACCATTTTTAAACTATAAAGTAATATATTGCTGTGGTATTTTTATTTTTCTTTTTATTATTATTATTTTTTACGTTTTCATCTTGAAGCAAGAATTGAATTGTGTTTTGCTAGAAGTATTTTTTACAAGAATTCTTAACTCTATTCTCATTTTTTTAAAAGAAGCATTGTTTCTGTGTATTTTCTTTTATTTCTGGCAAAGTATTTCAATCTTAAATAATTTGTTTCGTCGATTTTACGCAACAAGAACACATTTTGACACGATGTGATTCAAGTTCTTTTAAGGTATCATCAATGTGAAATTATGAAACATTTGTTTACGGATTTTTAGAAATTTGAGACGAATGTGCAGATAGCGATAGGATGTATGAGCGACAAATTAATGGTGAATAATAAAAGGATATTTTTAAGGTATTTATAAAGACTCGTATATATCAGCTAACTCGAAGCATCTTATATTTATTAGTCCTTTTTCCACGAATGTGCCGTGGATATTTATCCGAGAGTATCCACGAGAGACTTTCGCCCTTGACCGAGCACGTGTAATAGCGTGTATCGAGAATGACGTCGATCCAGGGCCGATGTGTGCTCTGCCCGGTTTTCAGAGCCCCGCCGTATCTATTACCGTAATCTTCCGCCTTGCCGAGCGAGAACGCCGGATTCCGACTTTGAAGCTCGCTTTTGCTGCCACGGCGAAAGTCGAATCGGAAAGTCCTCTCCGTTCTTCCGGTGAACTTGAAATCGATTTAACTTTCCGACGTTTCTCGGGTACATCCTCGTTTACTCGATGTACTCACGGCAAAAGTGATTTCGAAAAATATTCCCTCGCTGGGCAACGAACGGAGAGAAAAACATCGCGTAATATATTCGTATATAATGAACGAAGTGACTAATTGTTAAGCGAGCAAGCGTTCTTCTATTACAAAAACGTTTCCTAGGCGCGTCACATAAATCACGGTTCCTCGGGTTGGATTCAATTAATTGCAGCTTCACGGAAATGATCCTCGGGCGTCATAAATGGGTCGTCGCTCTACCAATTGTACCGGATTCCTCCGTTATACCCGGCGTACTACAATGCCGGCCGTAAAAACGAGAAAGAGCGGGGTGAAACGGAAAAGTTTTCGCGGTTGCTAAAATGGAAAAGTGTGGAGACGGCGGGCATTGTTTCCGGTAACAAGTGCCATTTTCGCGAATGGCACAGTTACCGTGCATTCTCGCCGCGCTCGCGCTCGCGCGCGCGTGGAGCACGTCGACCACGTGCACATACAGAGAGAGCAGAGGCAGGAAGAGCGAGATCGTCGTGTTACGCTATACGTGTCCTATTCAGAAATGCGCCCTGTTCAAAGACCCATTACGAAAATGACCATTAAAATAAATTACTCTCATCACGCCGGCTATAGCGATGGTTTGCTGGCCGCCTATAACGCCAAGCCGGCTAGCTCGATGGCTGCGAATACGTGACACGGAAATAGTCGGCGGTACGAATCAATTTACGTAAATAATAGAGAGAGTACGCGGCTCGCGCCTGGACCGCTAACAATGGGAAAATTCGCGCCACCGGATACACGGCACTGGCCATTAAATCGGACGCATTACGGGTGTACGTGCGAACTTGAAATTTCCCAGCTTAAGCGTACCGTGCTTTTGGAAATATTTCGACGGAATTTATGATATCAAAAAATTTCACAAATCGCATTTGAAGTTTGTAAAAAATTATTAAAACCATATTTTAACCATATTTGATTTGCCACAATCCGTAATATTTAACAAACGTACGTAAAAATAATATTGGCTATTACTAGAACGCTATTGTCTTTTTTTTTTCATAGTTAATCGTATGATTATACATAGAAGCATATAAAAGAATATTTGTTTCAATTAATAGGATTGTTTCAAAGCTTTCGTAACTTTTTACAAATTTTATTATAATAATGTATGACAAGATGACATTAATTAATTAATGTTATTCTTTCTTTTTTAATAAGACACTTTGCATTGTTTCTGTTTGGTCTATTTCTTATTCGCAAAATTCAAGAAATGTTGAGCTATATAACATAATCTTTTGCAAACACAAAGACTTTAAAATTGCTTGATATAAGTAAATAAGGTGTTATAATATTTAGATAACCTGTTAAAACCCAAACTATCGCATATAACAGCTTCATCTTTTCCTCGTCGTATCAAAGCTAAGCTTAAAATATAGATATTACAATTACAACGATTAATAAAATGATAATTTTTTAATCTATTTGATACATCTAAAAAGGAGATAGAGTTAATTAAAAATATAATTTAGAAGTTTGTGGATGAAGATAATAACGCTTTTATTTTTTGTAAATTTTGATAGAAATATATTCACAGATTTCTCTTTTATAATATTATTACCAGCGTATTTTTTATAGCTATACAGGCAAATTTTTTTTCAATTATAGCGCGTAATATTTTAATCGGTAAACGGACTACTCTCTGTTTGTACGGTTCGCATCTGTATAGATTCGCGTCAGAATTAAAACCGGTGTTTGTACTAGCGAGGCACATTGCCTTTATACAAATGGCATTTATACGTGCCCGAGTTCTACAAACATTTCCAGTAAACCTTGTTTGTACCAGTATTACACTGATATTTTTAATTCTCGCCGGCTTGTACACGAATCGACTTTCCTGTTTACGGAAACCAACAACATCTGTTATTTCAAATTTATGCTTGGCTACAAACAGATCTATATTTAGCTTTGACGTTGCGCATTTCCAAAAAACACTTTTTTTTATTATCGATAACATGCAAATTATTTCTATCAGTTTGCTTACATCAGATTGTCGTCAATAGTATTTTTTTCAATTTGCAAGGTAGAATTGTTTTCTATTCTATTCCAAAAAGTACACATTATGTGAACAACTCTTTGTTAGACTTTGTTTTCATAAAGTATATCTTTTTGTTAACTTTCACGTGATGGCCGTAATCGATAAACTTTGCCGAAGGCGACTCACTCTCTCTCTCTCTTTCTATCTCTTTCTCTAGCGGGTTTAGGAAATAGCAGAATAATTCATTTATAGCGAACACTATAATTCCATTTTACTGGGTAGTGACATTAACTTACCGATCGATCGCGTGAAACAAAACATCAGATAATTTCCATTGTATCTCGATATTGCATCGCACTTTTTCTGAGTAATATCGACTATCGTTATCACCACGTTTCTTCGATATTAATTATTACGTCCGACAGCATATCAGAAACTGTGCGCGCGGAGAAACACGCGCGGCGGTAATTGAATCTCTTCGTTCCATTAAAATTCTTCAAGCAAAGTCGATCTCTTACTAGAAGAGGCCTCTCTTTTTCTCTCTATGTGTATGCTTTTTTTATCGTAGTTCTAAATGATAGGGAAGTTCTATTTCATTCGCATTTGTCGGAAATTTTCTGTCTTTATTTTTCACCGCGGCGTGGGATCTTTTTCGCACGGAAGTCAAACGTGCGTTCGATGGCGGATAAAATGCCAGTACATCAAAATCCTTTTTCGGCACGATTCAGCAAATATTGACGCTCGCGAATTGAAATTTGCATCGACAGCGAAATTGGCAAAATATTTCCGTACGTAAAAGAGAACGTTAGGCTGCGGTGGCGGTGAAAACGAGACGAGAGTTGAGAGGAACGGCAAAAGGGAACGAGGGTCTTCCCGTGGGATACGACCGGACGAAGGGAAAACTGTAGCCTTAAATTTAATATGACGCGTGCTACGATCGATTCAGGACGCGCTTCCCACAGCCATTCGTTCCGCCAATCGAATTCCATGGCATATATTATGCGGCTTCTCGGTACTGTTCCACAGGATGCAACATGCGCGCCGAGTGTTTTCACGATCGTTTTATTTGGCGAAATAGAACTATCGTTTCTTTTCATTGTTTCTCCGAGCTTACACTATGCGCGAAAGGCATCGTTAGATTTCCATAAAACTTGAAGTATCGAGTTAAACGATAAAACAGAATATAAAGATTAGCTCGGTTACTGCGAAGCTATTTTTTTTTCTAAATGTACGTACCTATGTTAAGGTTGTTATATCGTTAACTGTATTTGCTATATTTTACTAACCTGCTGATTTATCAATTTCTGATATATGGATTGAAAAGATTATCAGATAAATGATATAAATAAGAAATGTACATCATTGAGGAAAAAAATAGATAGTCTTTAATTTATTTTATTTTAAAATTTTTAAAAATTATTTATCAGTTTGTAATCTGATACATAGAACCTAACAATATCACGTACACAACTAATTAAAATTGTCATTTTTATTGGCCCGTTTTTCTAATAATGATCTATCTTTCGATTTTCAGGGTCCGGTCGGAGAGGTGGGCGGCGTGAGGCTGCCACTGCAGTCGTTACATGGATACGGATCTGTGTTCATGTACTCGGCGTCGACGAGTCCCGGGGGTGGAGGTGGCCAGGGTGGCGGAGGCGGGGGTGAAGTCACTCTCCGCCTCCGCGAACCCGAGGACATTCCCGAAGAGGTCCTCGCCCGCCTCGAGGACACCGCCACCCTCTCCATCTCTCTTCAAAGCGATGCAGTCCTGAGGCTAGGGGCGGCTGGCGCAGGTAACATGCCTCTTACCCTCTTCTTCACGTTTGCTTACTGATCAAACATAAAACGCGCGCAGAAGTGCGCTTGTTATGATACCGTAGAAGATGGTTAGACATGAAAGTTGCTACGATCGATCAAGTAATTCCAACAAAAATAGCGTTCTATAGCCCGGTAGTCAACTAAATTATATTGATATGTTAAAGTTTTGTCAGAATAGCTAGAAGCGAATGCCAACACGAAAAGACAACTTTTTATAAGTACAAAGCGGAGATTAACTCGCATCTTATATTATAATACATTATTAAGATTATAGTACATAACTATATTAGACTCTATTGCGTATAAATCGATTTCTGTAGTATAATAATAGCTTTAATGTTTTACTTAAATTTATTTCCATGCTTTTTCGCATTAAGATCGACCGCTGTATTTCGTTTGTTTTTTTTCACTGCGGTTGCGGCAGAGCTAAAAAGGTTTCTATCCCGACTACCCCTGAATCGTGGCGGCATATAATAAATAATTGGCTTATACGATGCATAAATTTCTACTGGTTACTCTGGGATTTATTATAACGGAGGTCGCTTCCCTCATATTTTTGGGATCGCGTTTAATTCCCGCGTTTTCGAAGAGCACTCGGTCCTGGTCCGAGTAGATTAGCCCCATATCCAACCCCGTGTGTGCTCTAATGCAGAATTATTTCGATGGATTAGAGTAATCCTTGCTTTATGTGATCAGATCCGAGACTTTCCCCGACAAAGCGATCCGCTTGCGTTACCGATAGTTCTTGGACGACGAAATTCACAAAGCCAATTAATGCAATTCAAACGTTTATTTTCTCAAATATAATCGATATAATACTATTAATGGTAATAATGAAATCTGGATTTTTATCTCTAAAATTGAAACATTTTTATTTATATACGAAGATATTAATTTATTCTTTAGTTTTTTAAATGTTAAGTCATTAATTATTGATTATTATCGCAATATACGTGATGTATTGTAATACCGGATTTATGATTTATCTGAGCACATTAAGATAAATAGACGAAGATGATAAATTACAATGTATAAATGAGATAAAGAAGCACATTGAATTTTGGACATCGCGTTTATCTCCGCGTGCAGCGAGCATTTCGATCTTATTCGTTCTTACGAACAAAGAGTCCGGCAATTCAGGGTTCTACTTCTATAGAAACGCACGGAATCAAACGATTATTGCTTTCTTCTAAACGGCGCAGGTGACTATTCGGATTGGATCGTTTCTCGAGCGCCGAAAGCAAGAAGCCGAATCGTTTATATCGGCGCTTAAACTCACAGCCTTTCTCCATTTTCAGTTTTCCGAAGCTCGAAACTTTTAGACTTTCCTTATAGTTGCCATTTTCCATTCAGCCGAGGCATTCATGTTCCTTCCTTCCTTCGGTAATTCTACTTCATCGGGTCTTTTTACGAACGGTTGCCGATACGGAGAACTTCAGCACGAAAATTCCGTGAGAAATACATGTGGGTTCTCATGCTCGAAGATCAAGAGAGAGACATAGCGCCAGGATCTCTTTCAGCAATCAGGGATTATATTTCGAATTCGGTGATATGGAGCGGCAAATACTTTGTTCAAAATTCCTGCGCACCTATCTTTATATAGAATGTCCCGGATCACTGTCGTTTTTTCTTTCAGTTCAGATCCATTGACGAATCTCAGAATCAATCTGGAAAGTTTACCTTGGAATATTGCTTACGGCGGAAAATATGATAGAGCCGTGATAGGAAGATTTTTTTCTGATACTATGATTTTATTTAAAATCTTTCGTAAATTGAAGATTTCCGATCGGTCGTCTGAATATGAAGCTGGATGTAAAATAGCACTTTTCTACGTATTTGAAAAAGAAATTCCTTTTATTAACTCAAAGAATATGCGTAGCGTACAGAACTAACGGGAACATTTATTATCATAAAATATACTATCAAGTGATGCCTATTTAGACTTATTGATTTGTTTTGAGTTTATAATATTCAGTCGCAATTTTACTTTACCAATCTTCGTTCTTTTCAACGTGAGTTTTGCGAAAACATGCTTCTCCCGTAAACTATAAAGTAGCCAAACAGTAAAACAAAATATAAGAATTTGAAACCAATATCGTGGTGTTTATCGATTTCCCGACTTTTAAAAAAGAAACAACTTTAACTTCGTTGAAAGCGTTTGCCGTCGAAGCGAGACGCATGCAAACTTTCGATACGAAATACGGATATCTAAAAGGTCGAAAGTTTTTTTTTCTTCTCAGAATCGGGCACCAAGGGAGGGATTCGCCTTTGCGGAAAGGCGATCCAGGGACGATCGAGAACGTTAACTTTCAAACGATTTGTCAGAGCCGAGCCACAGCGGTCTGGCCCGATTCTCGCTCACACGTCCCCATAAATCCCGGATTTTCATAAGTTTTTCTCCCCCATCCCCCGATCTGCAGTTCCCTCTCCCCTCGGTTCCCACTACTGCCCCCCTTTTCGTATCGCATCTCTCGAGCGCCTTCGCCGAAATCGATCCGAGATATATCTTTTGCTCGCCTTTCTCCTTTCGTTCTTACTAATGCCGCGGAATCGCGGCTCTCGGGGAAAGAAAGACGGTGCGGGGGAGATTTATCGAAGTTGCGGCTTGTTACGGGGGCTTTAGACTTCCGGCAGGAAAGGGTGGAGGACGGTGCTCCATGCACAGCTCGAGCTGTAGAGCCGAGGCAGCTGGGAGAAGAAGAGAGGTGCTAGCGATTGATTAAGAGGGTCGTTTGTGCCAAGGAAATGCTACTTGAAACGCCACCGCTATCCGAGCCCATTCTCGAGCACGCCCGTTCCGCGCTCTGACTTTTTTCTTCTTGCGGCACCTATCCTCGCTGCGGGACGTTACGGCGAATCACTTCAAGACATTAAAGACAATGGCAGGGTTTCGAAGTTGGTTTCGAAGCTTAACTCGGTGATTATTATAGAAATCAGAAAACTGCGGGTGAAATTTAATTGATAATAAAAGATCCAGGAGAGAGCGAAGAGAAAGAAATTAGAAAGTCAGATTATTGCTGTTCAAACTATTTAACAGAATTGAAACTTTAATTCTTATAATATAATATTTCCTTCATTAAGGACTTTATTTGTATCCGTATTTAAAAGTAAAAATTCTCTACAATTTTTTATACTTTCGACGTCAAGTAAGCGTATCTCGAGTTGCGCTAATTATATCTTTTGAACGAATTACGGATCCCTTTCTTGATTATTGAATAACGCAAGGTTTGACAAATAGCGACAATATCCTTGTGGATCAATGCGGGTCAAAGGGTCGAAACCATTCCAACCATTCACAGTATCGATTATTGGGAGCCTTACCCAAAGTACCATTCGGTACTTAAGCGACAGTCTGACAGTGTAATAGGGTTTCCCCAGTAATGCGACAGTATCAATAATCAGACACATTGAAATTAATCCAAGCTGTTTGCTCGGATAACGATAATACGGAAATAAACTATCCTATTCTGCAGAATATTGGCAGAACGTATTTGGAAGTTAAAAGAAATTGGTAATATTACAATAATCGGAATCTTTTATTGCTGGTGTATTATTCGCATAAATAATTTTGCTGTTAAAATTATTTATTAAAGAATGAGACAGCGTGGAAAATTTTATTGTGTGTAATTGTAATTCTTTCCTTTATAAATATTATTATATATTATTGTTTATCGAGACATTCCTGATAACAATCATTAAGAAATTATAAAAAGATTATTAAATTATGTTAAAAGTATATGGCATACAAAATTGAATGTTTAAAAGAAAAATAATGTTTTTTTTTTTTACAAAAACATTAACATAGATATAGACGCTTTTTTTTACCAAAGCCATCGTAATTTATTTATATATTTAGCACTGCTCTAGAAAATATTGGATATAATTTTGGATGATATTGGAAACTTCTCCGTGAGGGTTTTTATTTTCGAGGAAAACTTTCAAAGTTTTTTAATTTTACTTTCTCGGTGTTTAAACTCAAAATTCGAAAGTCTCGAAGAAAGACAGTATTAATCAATTTTTTTTATTTGTTGAAATATTTTAAATTGACTAGAGACTATATAAAAAAACGGGATATTTTTAGAACATTCTTAGCAGAATATGTAGTTTTAATGTTAAAAGATTTCCTTTAATTCGGATGGTATTTGTAAGCGAGAAATAAAAACGCCACAATCTGTAGATGAATACCTCGAGGATACGCAAAACGATAGAACCGCGGAATCGAGCGATGTTGCGTGCACAAGGACGGGGATAAGAAACGCTGAAACGCATGTAATACCGTTGCGGTAATACCGTAAACCGGAAAAGAATGAAACTAGGCGCAATAAAGGAGCCGAGAATACTCGGCGAGCGCGGAGGGGCAATAAGTCTGAAATATGCCAGCGTTTTATTCTCGCCGTACGAATATCCGGCGCGAAGGCAATGGGGAACGAGTGCGGTGACAAAGAGAACTCGAGAATGGCGAGAGAAAGAGACGGTGGGTTCCGCATTCGGAAAAAAATACCTGCGATGTACACGGCTTACACGGGGGCGAGAGCACGACAGAGCGGGCGTATGCACAATTCTCTGGCAACGTGTGCCGTATAAATAGACACGAGAAAAAGAGAGACCGAGAGACAGAGAGGCGAGGAAAAACACAAGGGCAGGAAAGAGGGAGAGTGAGAAAAATAGGGAAAGGTATGTACGCGCGGTGGAACTCGAAGGTGGAAAACTTTATGGCAAGAGAGCGAAAGAGAGAGGGGTGGGAGGGGAGAGCAATTCTCGTTATAACTTTGGCGCCCCGCGGAAACTTAAACTGCTGCGAGCCGAACATGCAGAACTTTCGGCCGTTTTCCTACTCGGGACAATCCGGATCGCCCATCCCTTTCTACACTTCCTTTGCTTCCACCTCCGGGTTTGCCCCAGGTACGCGCACCGTCGTCATCGTCGTCCTTTTCACGAGGGACTGCTCTTTTAATATTGTCGGAGAGAATGCCTCAGGTAAATCGCGTTCCCATGTCGCTGTGACTTTTGGTGTAAAAAATGCGTGCGTGATGCACTCTTATATATAATTCGAACTTTGCCCCATGAATTCGAGGACGAGTGGGAGTGAAGTGTAAATCAGAAATTACCGACGTGACCGACGACGATTGGCATTTTTTTTTGAAAAAAACGTTTCATTAAACTTTTCGTATAAATGTAAAAAAAAAAGTAACATATAACAGTCGCGAGACTATCTAGATTAAAATTTCTCCACGTAGAGAATTTCTTCACGTGCGAAAACGTTATTACTGTTAAGTAAGTTTTTAAACAGTAACGTGTGCTCCCTTATTTTATTAAATCCACACATTTTACATTCGCGACGATGCTGATTC
Source organism: Temnothorax curvispinosus (assembly GCF_003070985.1). Lineage (NCBI taxonomy): Eukaryota > Metazoa > Arthropoda > Insecta > Hymenoptera > Formicidae > Temnothorax > Temnothorax curvispinosus. Next base: position 227,860 of record NW_020212008.1, on the reverse strand, counting down.
GTCTTTAAGTAGCAGTGGTTTCAAATCTTCTGCATTCACAAAACTTGCCGTCGTCGTTGCGACGTCTGAAAACTTCGCGCTCTCCCTTCGAGTCTCTCTTTTCCTTCTTTTTCCCAGGGCGATGTTGCGCACTAAGAAACTCTCTTTTGCCTCAACAGCTTGCGATCTACAACGTTCGCGGAGAATTCGTTTAGCAGCCACGTTGCTTGCTCGCGCGCAGTTCCATTCCTCATGAAATTGCGTCACGTGTCCCATGGAGTGTTATTGGCCTAAAACGACGATTTTCCCGTTTACCGCGATTGACTGGGTAAATTGTGCGTCGTCCGACACTCGTTCAATCTCGGTTCTAATTTCGAGTAGCCTTGCGCTTGAAGATACTGCCGAGTATATATTTGTCGCGTATAATTACAAACGCTATTTTATTATGATATTTTATTGGGCCGAAGAAATATAGCAAACTTATTTAAGCTCTGAATAAATCATTTAATTTTTAATGAATTTTTTTATATCTAACATCTGTACTTACATCATTCTTATTTATAGGTAACATCAAACGTCGATTATTTAGAAAACTGACATAAATTTTGCTCTAGATTAGAACTTTTAATATAAAAATATAATTATTGCGATCTCGATGTTTTCGATATTGAAATATGCCTCTAATTGATTTTCAGAATACATTGTTAAAGTATTTATATGCGGATGATCGTGGGAGATCTTGTATTAAATTCTATAATCCTTTACATTTTTTAACGTTTCTTTATTTCTTCTGAAAAACTTTAGAGTACGTAAATAATAGAACGCTTAGCATTTTCAAACATGGTTGGTCAAGAAATTTGAGAACTTTGATTACGTAGTAAAATTGATATCAAAATTTATAGTCAGTTTTGAGACAAATAAATATGAAAGTATATACATCCCAAATTATTATAAGAAATGTCGGGAATATTTATCATCAAGTAAAGCCATTGTGTATCTCCGTGGCAGTCTCAGCGCATTTAATTCACGTCATTGCGCTTGTAGATTTGGCGTTTGCACAGGGAATAAGTGTGAATAACCCCCAGTCGCAATGATTTATGATGCGCGATGAATATTTATTGATGAATGATCGTGCGCGCGCGTTTTGTACCGGATCTATTTGATATTTCGTTGTGACGAGACGGCCGGATCGTGGGATGACAGCTGGGGCCTTTTAGGGCGGAATGCAGCGCACGGTGAAATTGTTGTGATATCCGGCTACGTGGCGCACGGTGATCCCCGTCGCGGACGAAACTACGTAAATTATGAATGCTGTTTGACTGCATGCCAGCTACACCCCATAACCGACAACTGCCATGACCCCGGGCTTTGCACGTGTCTGGTATACGTATAGAGGCCACGGCGCGGCGCATAGAGCGGGAGGCTGTGGAAGCGCACGTGCGCGGAACTGCAAACAGGCGGAATAAATTCTCGCAGCGTCATACACACCGCTGCGAACATGACCGGCTCAGGAACGACACGTTTCCTTCAAGGCGGACACGTTTGTATGAAGTTGAATTTTTATGAGAGGGATAATCATGAGCAATCTAGTCTTGACTTATGCTACGAAGCGCGCTATTTTACATTAGATTGGCGCGGAATTTCCTCAATATTCCGTTGAACGGGCCAAGGACAGCAAATGTCGCGGATGTTATCGCAGAGACGCATCGGAGGTCCCGTCTCTCGTTTCCCGTATACGAGAATTTGCGCCGCGACTTCTCAACAGTACGAGTTCTGTATATTTTCCCTGGATATGAAGTCGAAATACCGGGAAAGCACCGTGGCGGCCGAAAAATAACAAGGATGATACGATGAGAGTTAGGTAAACCAAATGTTTATCCGCGATACGGCTACATCCAGTGCCGAACGAACGAAAGAACGAACGAGCGAACGAGCGAATCGATTTCGCCCACATAGCCGACGGCAAGCCGCGTTGAAAATAATAAAAGGACCAACAGTGCTTGCAATTTATACCCCCCGGTAGGGCCGGCGTGCATGTCTCACGGTAGTGCATTCCGGTCGATCCCCCGGCCAGTGTGTTTCCGACCGAGAGATAAAGGCGTCGCGTTGGCTTACAACCCGCCCGTATATATTCAGGGCGCGCTTTTAGCACCGATCGTGCCCACGGTCACTAACTAAAAAGGGATCAAAGGGCAGAGAGCGCGGCCGCCTCGACGTGTCGGACGCGTGTTTTTGCCGCCGCGATTACTTTTTTACAATGGCGTTTTTCATCGTGACTCGACATGCCGTACCTACGCCCGTCCGATTTTCGAGATTCGGTGACGCGATTCGCGAAAAACCCGCCATCCCGAAATCCGAATTTCTTCGAAAGAGTTTTTCCCGAAATTTTTCATCAAACGCGCGACATATTTTGCAAGGCGTATTTGACTACTATAGAATACAAAACGTTGATTTCTTATAAACGGAATACTTTATAGAAAGAACACAGCGAAACATTCTACATGAAAATACGTCATGTCTTTTAGCATAATATAGCAGTTCTTCTCATTTGAAAGTATATATCATTATTGCTTTTTCCCATGCAAGAGAAGCTGTTATCAGTATTTCTTCATACGTCTCTTATCCTCGCGCGCTTTGTAATTCATATATTTAGTTTATATTTAAATATGTAAATGTGACGGTATATATCGCGTTGATTCCTCCATAGAGGCGGATCGTTGAAATTCGTGCTAGGCCAACCCAACGGCGGATTATCGCGTTTACTCGTTAGAAGAAAGCGCGATGCTGACAAGAGAAAAGGCAGGATGGGGTTCGGTGCTCAACATAAAGGACAGCCGGGTTGCACGGTGGGAAATTAGTCTGCAAAATTTCCCCCGGAATTACGTCGTAAATTAAAGTTTGTACACGCGAGTGAATCTGCATCCCCCTCTCCTACGTCCGCCCTTTTCTGTCTTCCCTTTTCGCCACCCCGGCGCGATTCGCCGAAACGAATTCTTCCCTCTTCCGAGTTTCGGCCGCGAAATTAATTCGAAAATAACGAGATGCGCGAAAAAGTATCTCCCCTCGTTATCTCGTCAACCGTAACCATCCGTCATTCATTGAAAGACGCATCGACCGACGTGTGTATATAACGCATCTATATTCTCTTATAATTATGCCCGAATTCATTTGCATGTACTCAAATATATCGTATAGTCATCGTATATGAGCAAAATTTAATCACAATTTTACTTTCGCTTCTATAAGAGCTATTATCCAGTTTTTACATTAGTTTTATTTCTTATGTTTTATATTGGCAAAATTGAATACAACTAATATTTCCTAAACTGTCGAATATACTTATTGAACAATGGTATCAATAATTAAATGGTCAAAATTTCAAAGATTAATAAAAAAAAATTTAGATTTTTTTTATGGAAGGTATATAGGAAAATGAATAAAAATAAAATGTAATTGTAAATACATAATATATTTTATTTCTTTTATTAATTTGTAGGTAATTAGTTACATTCTAAATTGGTACATTTATCTGCCGTCAATCATTATATAGTCATCAGTTATCTGCTAAATTATGAAGACACCCAATTTTTAACTTGCACTTTAATTCTTGTCTTGTTCTCCTCACTTTCTTCCGTTATCTATGTTCGAAGTTGCGATTTTGCTTGCCGAACGCATCGGCGGCCGACTTATCGATATACGGGCACGTATAATCTTCAAACAGATTTAGTTTCTGATCTGCAAGACTTACATAACGGCTTACGTAATGGTTACGGGTTGTCAGTATTAGCGGCAGTAGCGCCGAGTCAATATTGATACGGGCGCACGATGAAACTGGAGACCCCTATCCGTTTGTGCATTCTGGATATTGAATTCTGCAGTCGGATCGTCCAGGATCGCGGTTGCCGCGATTTGGCGCTTGATGACGATCGGCGATCCGAATTGGCAGTTTATATCGCTCTCGGAACGCTCGTTAGGTTCATATTCCGCAGGGGATAGCGGCGATCTCGCGATTATCGGATCGATTTGCGCCGAGTCCCTCGATAGCTGTCGCAGAAATTCTCCTGAGCTCGGTGACGGAGGTCGTCGTAGTAATCATACGTTAATTACGTATAATCCATGATCTGCTTAACCCAGCGACAACGATCGATAGCACGAGTGGCAGCGTACAGTTATCCATACACAGCAGTCCCAACTAGGTTTATACCTGCTGACACAGTTCTGTAATTTTGCGTTGTTAAACAGTTTTGAGGTTCTTTACGTTCCATAAACGATCTCATTCCTTTTTCCCCCTTTCACGGTGATTAAAAGGTCCGAACGTCGATTTTCATGAAGCCACAAAGCAGTTTTTTTTAATAACCTAATAACCGGTGATCATACCGAACGCCAACGGGTAATCCTTCGAGCCCGCACGCTCTTTTATCTTCAATTTTTCTCGCGATCGCATACTCCGCTGTTGCACCAGCGAAATTTGATTGCCGTCGTTACAGTTCACGTGCACTTTGCGCATACATGAATATTCCGCGCGCCGCTAACAACGGTATTCCACGCTTCGTTGCGGGACGCCACAAAAGAACGGAAACTACCCCCCTACTATATTGATTGTCATGAATAGCGTTCGGCAGAAGTCCCTACTTTGCCGAATAAGTCT